>NC_085002.1:9178537-9188537 GCF_963854185.1 Sardina pilchardus | reverse complement strand
GAGGTGAAAATGTCAACCCCAAAAAAGAACAGTAAAAAATGTAGCACGGGTTGACAACGCAAAGGAAATGGCAGGAAAATAAATATGGGCTCAGCGTAATGAACTGAGGCCTCCTCCACCTATTGAAAGAAAACATGGGCTAGATGAGCATGGAGGCTGAGTTCTCATAACATGAACACTAAGGCTGAATTACAAGCATACCCAGAAACCTTCTGTGTTTTGAAGCGCCATAGATGTACTGTAAGGAATTCTAATTGTAAAGAAAACCTTAGAACTAATAATAGAAAAATAGAAAATGGAAAAAAAGTATCAGACCTTATGTGGAGAAACATTAAGTGCACTCTCTGGGACGTTCTATAAGGGGCTTTTTGGTCTTGTAGGACAGAGAGCATTCTAGTTTTGGTGGAGCCTGACTGAAAATCAGATCCTGTCAGACCACAGAAGATAAATTGCCCTCACTGTTGGCAGAGATTGCCTTCTTTAAAAGGCGTTTAAAGGGAGATGAATGTCTTGTCATATGCGCCTGTTATGCGCCTGTTTATGTATGGCTTTCCTCTTACAGTTTATCTCTCCAACCAAAGTCCTCAGTGATTTCACCTCATCTATTCTCATTAGAGAGCCTTAAAATTAGCACTGTAATATCATGATGTTGAGGCATTTTGTAGCGAGAAGTTCAGTCCTCAGAAATGAAAAGAGGAAACGAGAGGCAAAGCCTCCCTAAGTGTGTCAGGGGGTAAAAAACTGTATTAACAGCAAAGTCAAATTAAAACCACTTTGAGTTTAGATAAAATGCAGACTGCAAATGTACCAGTTATGGCCATTCTTTCCAAATCACCTTTTTCCACGGTTCAGTAATATCTTTTCCTTGTACTTGTCCTGTCAAATCAACTCAGGCTTTTCTGAGATATTTTAGTGGTATTTTACAGTGAGTGGAGAAAACAGTTTCCCTGTGTGCAGGCTGAAGGCAGGGGGAAAAAAATCTGCAGAGGGAAAAAAACATGCAGGGAAAGAGTAAACTGAAGGCATCATAAAGTTGCATTAATTCAGCAGAATGTGAGAAGGAATGTGATAAAATATACAGAGGAGGAAGTGACTGAGCTGTATATGAATTGCTTTCAAAACGATGTGCAGGAAACAGTACGATAATTATATGCAGTCGATGGCATTTGTGAGAAATACTGTGGTAAAAGGAAACTCAATCTTTTGGATTGTCTTTTGTATGTCTGCATCATTAAGGTTGAATACATTTATGTTCATATGTAAATAAGAGAATTTATGTAGCCCAAAAGCATACATGCACAAAAAAAAAAAAAAAACACAGCGGTGTAAAACTGACAATTCCTCTTTTGCCCATACAGAGGATAAAGTAATTGTGACCAATAGAATGACGCTGTCCAATAAACCTTTTGGCAGGCACCGCTCCCACTGCCTCAGTCTATTGCATATTTAACAGATTTTACTGCGGTCAGTATATATAACATAAAGCTTTTATCACTCTCCTTTCTCTGTGTTTTTCATGCGAAATCCATCCTGAGACTTAATCCAACATCCATCTGGAAGTGCATGCTAAATCAGACATCAAAAGCTCAAAAGCCTGGTTTCCACTCCCAGAAACGCTGTTCTTCAAGCTCCTCAATGCGAGTGCATAGACACCGCTGGCTGGCACAGCGCGGGGATGCCATGCCTGCAGGGCACCAGTTGGGGTTATGCTTTCATGGGCTTTTTTATTCCCTCTTCCCTTTGCCCAGAAAGCGCGGCGTTCAAGCGAGCTCACGTCTCCCCCATAAGCGTCGGGATCGGTTCACATTGTGTCGCATTGTGCCGCGCCAAAAGATGCTAACAGAAAGCGGCTGTGCGTCGCCATGTAAGGTTGTGATAATGGTGGAGAAAAAGAGATGGGATTATAAAACAGAACAGCTGGTCTATAAAGCCCGGACACAAAAAACAACAAGCCCTGGGCTCATCGTAAGCCTATGCTGCCGCCAGTCAGCGCTTTCATATTTAGCTAGAAGTCACAGCGCTAGAGACACTAACAGATTGAAGGCATGAGGGTTGATATGCAACACCATACCACACACTGGCTTATGTGCCAGTCTCCGTTTGACCATATCTGTTTTTATGCTTACAAAGAATAAATCTGTTATTAACAGAGAAGAAGTGGGGGTTGAGATTGTGGAATGGTAATAGTGAGTAGGCCTAATGCATGTACTCCAAGTACCACCCCCCACCACCCCTGCCCATACACCCCCAGTTCTGATAAGAGTCTCCACAGAGTATTATACTAGAATGACAATGCATTTACTGTAAGTAGCATACCAATGGGAACTATTCCATGTGTCAGCCACTTTGCATATTACAACTGCTGGGCAGCTGCCCCCCATAAAGAGAGGATAAACAAGGAACAAGTTGTTTACTGTTACAAGTATGTTTGCTGACTTTTTGTTAAACATTCTTCTGTCCAGGCCACTAAGGTGGGGTTCACCGTGAGTATTTTCTGGTAGCTTCTATGCATGATAGAAAGATACAAACATCATCAACAACATGCTGAACTTTCCTCAATTCTGACCATCATGGTATTATTGAGAATATGAATTTTAAGCGATGTTGCTTCTGTTGAGGATGTGGTAACGACTTCTGACAAAGGGTTTTAGAAGGGCATTTCCCTCCGACACAGAGCACACAGCCAAGTGACAGAGAGGGCCTTGAACACAAACTGACTACAGTAACTTTTTCTGTCAGACCTGCACCGACACCCCTGACATCCTGCGGACACGCTTACACACACACACACACACACACACACACACACATAGTGTCCACATGTATACAGATACATTGTTGAAAATATTTCAGATGACAGAGTTAAAGAGATCAGTTGACAGTACGGCCACCAAAAGCACTTGTCCCAGAACTCAGTTAGTAGTTGAAAGGCAACTAGAAAAGGTGTTTCAACAGTGATAGAGACAGTAGAAGTGAGAGAGAGTGAGAGAGTGAGAGTGAGAGAGGTTTATAGAGAGAGTGAGTGAGAGAGAGTGGGAGTAATGAATGTACTACAAATTAATGAATGACTTAATGACTGAATGAATGCCTTGAAGTTGACCCCAAGCTACAGATCGTAGCAGCAGGTGAATTCTAGAGCATTTTGCCAGGCGTAATGTTAGCATGCATATTAAACCTCTACGTGCTGTAAACTGTAAATATCCTCAGCATGTATTAGGGTCTACCCAGCTCAAATTGTGGATTACCACCTAATAGCTCATGGTTTGAAAGGGAAATTACTCCCCTGTCACACGCTCTCTCTCTCTCTCTCCACACACACACACACACACACACACACACACACACACACAGAGAGACACGCACACACAAACACAAACTACCACTGTTGCTATGAAACAACCTTAGGTTGATTTGCATTATGTGTATTGGTTGCAGTGGCAGAACTAAATGCCTGTGACAACGTTTGCTGAGGCGCCAGCTGTCACACATTCATTGAGTTATTAAAGTAATCTTCTGTGATTAAAAATGCTAATTTCCCCTAAATCATTTGTGAGTTTACATTTTTTTTTTATTACGCAAATTAATTATATGGAAAATTGAAACAAGGGGTTGATGATTTAATCTTTTCCGCTTCTTGCCTCTGCCTTTCAACAAACCTGATTTATTTTGGGATGCGGAATCCGATTACAGGTTACAAAAGAAACAAAACAAGATGGCAGCGGCCTGGACGGCGGCAGAGCTTTTCACACGGCCGTCTCGCTCGCTCCCGTCGCAGTCAAAGCGCCTCTCCACGTCTCGCTCGCTCGCGCCGGAACTGGCAATTACGCCATATGAGCACCTCATGAGTACCTTATTCTACCACCATCTATTTAAAAAAAACTTCTAGCGAAAAACCACAGAAGAAGATGACGTCACACAGTCCTCCCTCACTGCTGTCCATTAGCGTAGCGCTGGCTAGCGCGCTGGGCTCTAAACATAGAGGCCACATACTGTACAGTACACATTTGGCAGATGATAAATTCATTCTTGCTGCATTCCTGGGCTTGAATGCTCTAAATCATGCATAGCATTGAAGCCATCGAGAGTAAATAGGGAATTCTTCTCTAACAACTGCCAGTGTATGCACTGTACTGTACTGTGCTGCGGACTTGCATTCTGTACATAGCCACAGACCACGCAGTGTCTTGCGCCCGGTACACAGCACCATTCTTATTCATGGCAGATATTTGATATATGGTCTGGTGTTGAGTCTGATGCTAAGCTCTGATAATACACGACTAAATCTGTGACAATCATCTGTCCTTTGCGCTGACCTTCAGCTATATTAAACTTCAGCAGCTCCAGCTAGCGGTAGTTGTGCGAACAGACGAGATAATAGTAATAGTAATGACGATAATAAAAATAAAAACACCTCTGCGCGTTCAATCTTGAGGTAATGTTTTGTTATGATCGTAAAAGAGGCAGATGAGTGGGAATGAGAGGAGTAGAGATGGAGACAGCTCAGATTTCATTCTGTTTGTGCAAATTACGTCTTTATCTTCTCGTGGAATAATGTTTCTCGCACCCTTGGGGAAAAGCATTCAGAGCCAGCCACATCCGTGGCTTAATTTTTGTATCTCAAAATGCAGTCATTTACATTTACATTCATAATGCAGTCATTTACATTCGACTGGGTGGATAGGCGTTATGCAGAAAAGGGAGGGAGAAGAGAGAGACTGAGAAAGAAAGAGAGAGAGTGAGTGAGAGAGAGAGAGAGAGAGAGAGAGAGAGCGAGAGAGAGAAATGAAAAGCAGGGAAATCCCAGGATTTCACTGGAGTACTTAATGGCAGATCAGTTCCAGTGTGAAGACCTGTATTTTACTTTTCTCCCGTCCGTGGGTACACGGGTCTCTCTCTCTGTCCCGCGCACGTCCCTGGCCCTTGGACAGGGGGCTCTCCTGTATTTAGGCAGAGACATGAATATAAAGTAAACGCTGTCCCTGGAAGCTCTGCAACTTATCACTAGATCTCCCTTAACATTTCTGCCCCGCAATCCTCTCAGGAAACTGGTGCCACAGCTCTGAAATCTCAGCAAATTAAGCCAGAGCAGCAGTGAGCTTGGATCAAATCCAGCAGGTCCCCCCCCACCCCCTCCACCCCTCCGTGTAGCGGTCAAATGAAATCTCCATCTCTTTTTTTTCCACTTTTTTCTTTTTGTAAGGATAAGACTTTTTTTTCCCTCCCTTCTGCTTGTGCACAGCATAGGTGGAGGCATCTGTGTGTTTGTGTGTGTGTGTGTGTGTGTGTGTGTATGTGTATGACTGTGTGTGGGTGTGTATGTAGACTGTGTGCGTGCATGAGTGTGTAGTGTGTGTCTCTCTCTCTGTCTCTCTCTGTGTGTGTATGCAGTGTGTAGTGTGTGTGTCTATCTCTGTGTGTCTGTGTGTCTGTGTCAAAAGTATTTTTCTTTTGATCAAATGTATGCAGTCATACTCCAGTGCCTGGGGCCCTCCAGATGTCCTAGACATAACAGACTCTTGTCAGCACAGAGTCTTGGCCCTAAATGGGTCACTCAGCCTGTATCACCCAGTGCACACAATGACCCCACTGTTCAGCTCATATTAAAACACGCCAGGTGGCTCTCTCTCAAAGTCACAGCCAAATAAATAAAACACTCTTGCACCCGCACGCACACACACACACACACACACACACACACACACACACACACACACACACACACACACACAGATAGAAACAGAGAGACAGGGGGAGAGAGAGAGAGATGAAAGAGTGAGAGAGAGAGAGAGAGAGCGAGAGAGGCTGGCTTTATATATAAAGATTAAATTGTGATTGTTGGTTGGGTTTTTGAGGAAGTGGTAGTGTAGCATCATGTAACCTATAATCCTGATGTTGGGGTACTACAAATTATGCCTTTCCAAAAGCCCTGCTCTCTGCCATCACAAAGAGGTTAGCTGATTTCAGGTTTCAAAACTGAAAAATAAAAAATAAAAATAAATAAAAAAAACAGGGTTTAAGTAATCCCTCACCTATAATGCAGTTCTATCACATCAAGCCTCATAAATAAATGAATATTTGTTCTTTTGATCTTTCCTCTCATACATTTTAACTGCATGCAAAAGACAGTAATAAAATGCAAGTAGTCCAATGCATGCCGTCTGTCGAGTGTGTGTGTGTGTGTGTGTGTGTGTGTGTGTGTGTGTGTGTGTGTGTGTCAGTAGATGTAGGGGGAAGGGAGTGTGTGTGTGTGTGGAGGGTGGGGGTGGGGGGGTCAGAGCACTATGATCTATGATTTATGGTTTGATTACATTTCTCCATTTCTCTGTGGCTGAGAGGTTCCATACTAAAGAGCTTCCTAAATCACGTGAGGCCTTTTTCACATGCTCCACTGCAAACCCCCCTCCACCTCACACCGACCTCACCCCCACCCAATCCCCATCCATTAGCATGGAGGGAGGAGAAAAAAACTGATGAAGAGATAGAAAGGAGAACAGTTCTCTCTCTCTCTCTCCCTCTCACACACACACACAGTACACACACACACTCCTATCACTCATTATCACTCATGCTCTCTTTCTTTCCTCTCCATGTGTCCCTCTCTCCTTTTTCTCGAGCATGCATGAATATATGCATACACATCAAAACACACACACACACACACACACACACACACACACACACACACATATACCATGCATGCATGCACGCACTCACACATACACTTTGGCAGGCAGTCACCACATTTACCTTCAGGCCGAGTTTGAGAAAATAATATGTTATTCATTGATGCCTGGAGGGACGAGTGGCTAAAATAAGCCCTGTGCTTTAGAGACGCTCTCTTCTTTCCCTTTATGTTCACTGGAGGTTAGCAGTATAGGCTAAGGTCAGCTCGCTGAACGTTCTTCTTGTTGCTTGCTTTATTTATTTATTTGTTTGTTTACTTGCTTATTATTTGTTTGTTTGTTTATTTATTTAATAACAACATACACATGCCAACCCTTCAGTGGTGCTGCTCCGAAGGTGCCCTTTAGTGCGAGTCAAAAAGCCGACGGTCAGTGAATTTCTAACTGTACTGTTCTTTGTCAGTCGAGTCTTCTGCTGACTCTTTACTGATTTAGCAGACTGAAAAAGAGCCATGTTCTTGGTCAGGCCACTTTTACCTCTCTAGTCTAAAGCTATTTATTCTGTTCTCAGTAATCACCAAACCTGAAACAAGCCACCCTCATGCAAAAAATGCGTGTGGAGAACAGTTTGTACGTGATTAGTAATCTTAACACCTGATTCAGAAACCTCCCATCTATTTGTGTTTGGCAGGTTAGAGGTTGAGTTTTAAACAGCTGCAGCAGAATTTCATGAGAGCCCATCGAATATTCTGAATGTGCTTAGAGATTTGTAATAATTTACTGTAAGTAAGAATTACGTAACTCCTCGAAAGCGTTGCAGATTTTTTTTTTTTTACATTATTTATTTTATTATCTCTCACACCCTGTCAGAACCTGTTACCAGCCTCTGAATAGCAGACAAAAAGCGACCTCACCATTCAAAACGCTTTGAAATAAAATCCTTCAGAATGACTCAATGAAGGTTTCGGAATGTGTTATATCATGTATGAAAAAAAAATGTTTGAAAAGCACAACTTTTAGATTAGAATATAAAGGTTCTGGCAAAGGTTATAACCTGTGTGAGAGAGAGGGAGAGATAAAGAGAGAGAGAGAGAGAGAGAGAGAGAGAGAGAGAAATGGAGTGAATAGAAGAAAGACACAGAGGGAGAAATGTCAGTGAGTGAATGGCAGGAAGTGAGTGTGTTGCGAGGAAAAAGCTGCCACTGGTACTTTGAGAGACGGCAGAGTATAAATAGGGCAGTGGGCAAGAGGCAGGAAACCCGTGGACTGTGGCCTCTGCTAGGAATGTCTTCTGGAGCCTCTAGATAAGAGATTTAACTCTCTCCTGGCCGAAGAGCAGCACCTCACCCACGCACTTAATGCCATGGGCCTCCGTGCCTCTGTGCCCTCCCTGTATGGAACGGGACCCACTTTTTTCTGCCCTCTCCCATCAGGGTCTCGTGGAGGTGGCGTGGCCGTGCCGCCGGACCTGTCTCGGCAGGTGCGAAGGGGCACGAGGTGGTGGTGACACGTCGCTAATTGTCTTAGCTGCGGGGCAGAGCAGGAGGTGATGATCACGCCGGTAGCCGGGGCAGCGCTGTCCACTGTAAACCGAAAACACCTGTCGGGATATGCTGACCGGATTAAAGACGACTCGGTTTCCCTTGTGTTACAGATATGCACGAAAAAACAAAAGTATTTCTCACCAGAGCGTGACCTTGGGGGGTTCATGTGAATATCCGAGCTATCGAGGCCCTCCGCTAACAACAATGATAGAAGCCATCTGTTTGAACCACCCAAACAAGAACCAGTCGTGTTTAGATATTATTACCAGTGCCCACATGTCAATTCGCTTTCAGCAGATGTTCCCGGAAACATGTGCAAAACTGTGCTTAGGAACTCCATGTATGGCTCTTATGAGCAATAAGCAACATTCTCTAGCCCCAGCTCACCATTCGGGCATGTCTTATATAACGTGGATGGTTCTGGAAGTACCGCCAGTATGCAATGCTACTGTAACTAGCGCAGGGCGGTGGCAATGTGGAGAGAAGGCTTGACAGTATATACTGTAAGCGTCCTTCTCCGAGATGCCCTGGGACAGTGTGGAGGATAAGAGAGAGCATTAGAGAAGTCTAGAACCTTCTACTCCTCACTCACATGCTCCCCCCACAAGCTAGAACAGAGCAAGAGAGAGAGAGAGAGAGAGAGAGAGAGAGAGAGGCAGAGTGGTGGACACAGTCTCTCAAAAAGCTTAGATAGAAAAGAGAACAAGACAGGAGAGACAGAGAGAGACTGATTGATTGATTGATTGATTGATAGATATTCTTCATTGGCAATGTAGAAAAAACAAATAAAAAGATAAACAAATCAAATAGATAGAGAGATAAAACTGAGGTAAAGAAGAGAACAAGAAAGAGAGGAAGAGAGAGAAGGATAGAGAGAGGAAGAGGGAGAGAGAGTGAGAGCGTCTGTCAGAAAACTGAGGTAAAGAAGCTGACAGCGAATGACCTGAACATGCAGCCTCATCTTTCGCTTGCATTGCTCTGCCAATGAGCAGGTCTATTTCAGATTAGACCAGGAATAGTTCACCCCAAATGACTTTCGCCTCGCGCCGGGCAGATCAGATGAAATGTGACATATTGTATCATGCTCTATAGGAGGTTGTTTTCTTCATTCCGCTTTCGCACACCGCCTCACACACTCTTCTGGAGGTCTGAATAATGCACTTTAAGATTTCGGCTCCGCATCAAGCCCGTCTGCCTTCGCAAAGCATTTGCCAGCGTTTCTGATAAGAATCCAGTGGCTCTAATAAATTTACTTTGTCTTTTTTTTTTTTTTCTCTCTCTCACAAGCCCTTTGTGAAACTCCAAACGGAAGAGAGGGAGCGAGTCCGAGGCGCACGCCAACCCCCCACTCCTCTCTCAGCTTATCCCTCTCTCCCTCTCTCCCTCTGTACTCCCCTCATCGTTATCATGTATCAGAACTCCTTGATTTCTCCTCCCATGTACTTGTGTGGTTCCTCCTCCGCCTGCCACGTTGGAGGTTTGTCAGTCGTTCGTCAGTCATCTAATACCCCCCCCCCCCCCTCCCTCCCTCCCTCTCTCCCCCCCACCACACACACACACACACACATTCACATTTTTTTAACACTCTCACTGACTGGCCGTCTACCCACAGCGGACTCGTACACTCGTGGCGGGGGGGCGGGCGTGCGGGTGAATGAAAAGATGAAGGCTGGGCAGGGGCAGGGCTGCGCTGGACGGACGGCGTGGCGTGGGGTGGCGCGGCGGTGTGGTGTGGTGTGGTGTGGTGTGCCAGTGTAATCGGGCCCTGTGGCATGCCATTACAGGGCTAATGAGGGCTGTCCACAGCCCAGAGAGGGGGGTGGGGGGGAGGGA
>NC_085002.1:9163537-9173537 GCF_963854185.1 Sardina pilchardus | reverse complement strand
CGGTGTCGTACAACACGAGACATCTGCTGTGGAAAATACACTCCATGAGCTCACGGCGCTGGGCCCCGCTGGCTAAAGCTGCTGCTGCTGCGGCCTGTCGCCAGCCGTAAGCCCCCACGGCTGCCGCCACACTAAAAATGGCCGCTGCATCACACCAGGTATATAATAGGGATTAAATGGCCAGAAGAGGCTGCAAGGGGCCTGGACGGGCGAAGTGTTAATGTTTGCGTTTTACTGCAGACACATTTCAGAGCACTGAAGGCCTTAGGGTGAGAAAACCAAAAAATATTGTAAACGTAGTGATCTGTATACCAACTGGAGTGAGTATATTGCGGCATGCAGTAACAAGGAGACGTACACTGTTAACGTCGTATTGCATTACTGTGATGTCTGAAGAACGCTTTAGTACTGTTAGAACAGTTGAAAAACTTCAGTGCGTTCTGAGCAAGCCCTCTATTCTATGTGATATGTCCTAATACATATTTGGTTAATACGTCATTTTGTTTTCTGGGACTAGGGATAAAATGTGCAAAAGCTTACTTAATGTAGTTTTGGTTTATCTTTTAAAAGATTATTCAGGAGCAAAGAGAAAAATAATTCGCTCTTTGTGATAAAGGCTGACTGTAAATGCCATCTGTGCCCTAACCAAATCTCAGTAGTCTTTTAGACAATAGACAGCCCCTTCTAAAAGTGGCTGAATTAGAGTTGTTATGACTTGTTATGTCCCCACATTTTTTAATTCTGTTTTTTTTTTTTGAAAGAGAAGATTTGCAGAGCCGTCCCTTAACAATGCAGAGTGACGGGGGGAGCCTTTGAATAGAGAACATTGCAATGATTCAGACAAAAACAGATGGTTGTTAAGAGATTGGTTTTAGGTTTAGAAAAAAATAAAAAATGTTCTTTTTAAAAAACAGCCCATGCAAACTATAGATTATTTTTTTTTCCTAATGTGGTGTTTTATTGTGGCAGAGCCTCCACAGTAATCCCTCAAAACAATTTTAGAGAATAGGGAGAACAAACGGGGTGAGGCTCGTCGTGTGTCAGTGCCGCGACTTTGACATCTGAATGTCGAGGAATTGAGTTCCTCCCCTTTGCCAAGTAATCCCAATGAAAGCGCGCCAAAACTTTTGCAGCAGCAATACTTAGTCCTCCACATTAGCAACCGTGGTGCCATTTTAGTTGTTTATGTGTGTGCGTGAGTGTGCGTGAGTCGTGTGTGTGTGTGTTTGTGTGTGTGTGTGTGTCTGTTTGTGTACGTGCGTGTGTGTGTGTGTATGTTTAGTTGTTTGTTTCACTCTCACTGTGTCTGTGAGAGAACAACTGTTAATTACAGAGAGTGCCGCCTGCCGCTAACCACATGCATCACAGCCGCGGCCCGTTGCAGGCATTTGGTAGGAGTGTTATGTCACATCTTTTCCGTGGCACAGTCTCCGCGCCCGCGTCTTACCTTGGGCCCAGTCGAGAAGGCCCACGCGCGTCAGTGCAGGCCAAGGTGTCAGTGCGCTTTCGTAAATCAGACACTGAGGTGTTCGCACATCCGTCATAATGAACATTTCCGTCCATTAGCCACGAGCGAACTTGCGCATTGTTTGAGAGCACTCCTGCTCCGGCATGCCTCAAAAGCGATGAAAAGTGAGTGTGCGTGTGTGAGTATGCTTGTGTGTGTGTGTGTGTGTGTGTGTGTGTGTGTGTGTCTTAATTAATGAATTAATTTATCACATGGTGGGAGTATACAGGCACAGAGGTGCTAATGATCGCAGACAGCATCCAAAGTGGTGTAAGGGGAGGTCAGCTCTGACAGGACATGACAGGTTTTTTCAGGCCGGGTCAGGGCTCGGTTGAGAGCAGGCTGGGTCTCCACCCCCCCGCCCCCACCCCCCCTCACTGGCACCGGATTGCAGCAGCAGTAGCAAGGTTGAGAGCTTGGAGTGAGGTCTGCCCGGTTTGATCCACTGCGGCGCTGCTGATTTGGGCCGGGGTGGGCGGGTGGCGTGGTGGGGGAACTTTTGTGATGTGCTTTAAATTAAGGCCTTGCATAACACAATTGTCTTTTATTTTTCGCTCTGTTGACAGTATTTCTGACAGGTCTGTGAGAACTGCTGAACTCAGCTCGATCCCCGGTGCCATGTGTATCTAGCTAACACCACACTCACTCTCTTTCTCTTTCACACACACACACACACACACACACACACACGCACACAGAGACACACACACACAGCAGAGAAAGAGTGAGGATGGCACACACACAGAAACACACACACACACACACACACACACACACACACACACACACACACACACACACACACACACATATACATTGAAGTTCACACATTCACATATTCACACATTCACACATTCTCACACACCCTATACATGCACACATACTGTACACACTCGCACACTCCAATAAAACCATACATACTAATACACAACACCATGATCCTATGGAAAGGCATGTTCATCTAGTTTTTCCACATAAAATAAGAATGTACCAGCAAATGAAAGAGTATCTATATGAAGCTCCTCCCATTTTATGTCTCTCTTTTTCATCTCTTTCTCTCTCTCTCTCTCTCTCTGTCTCTATCCATCTCTCTCTTCTTTTTTTCTCTTTCGTCAAAGGGCGTAGACTCACATAATGAAAAAATGTGTAGACCGCAGAAGCTAAGATATCATTTGGACTCGATCCAAAGACTTTGTTGTTTTTTTCCATTGCCTTCTGGGAACACACTGTACGGCACTGTACTGCCTTTGCCTTGAATAGCAAACAAATCAGTCTTAGATGACAATGACGTTGTACAGATTGCAGTGGGGGGTTGGGGGGTTCGTAGAGCCTGATTAATATGGAGAGGCCCATCTTTGGGCCGCTCAATCAGGGGAACAGACTGTCTGAAATAAAGGCTAACTAACCCAGAAACGCAGCTGTTTTTCACCAAAGTCCAGGCCCGCCACAGTCATTACCCAGCCTTTTCAGCACAAAGATCCGGACTCACAAAGTGAAAATGCACAGCGCATTCAATGCACGGTAGCTTCGCAACAGCAGCAGCCCTGCGGAAAAAAAAAAAAAAAGAACAAAACAAATTCAGCTACCGCATGCCCCTGTAATTTGCCTCTCACTCTAATAACATTTGCATCAGCGATTCAATATTAATGCCTCGTGCGCACGCCGAGGCCTACACGTGCACAGTCATGCATATTCTCACACTTTTTTTTTTGTTTTGTTTTTATTGGTGCACATTCACACGTACACACACACACACACACACACACACATTTGTTCGAGGGAAAGTGCAAGGTGATTTGCATGCTGCAAAAAAATGTGCTGGGTCCTTGTGCAGGCCTCCGAGGGGCGAGGGCGCCGCGAACTGCACACGTCACTGAACGATTAGAGGAGGCAAGGGCAGTGCATGTGCAGGGGCAGAGCGGAGAGAGGGGTGCAAAGAGAGGCGAACGGTGGACATTGAAAATAGGACATTTGGATGAAAGTGCATGCAGTATCAAAGGGGAGAAAGAGAGAGGAGAGGAGAGGAGGGGGGGTCATCATGAGCCACAGTATTGAATTGCAGGTGTACACTTCAACCCCCCCCCCCCCCCCCCATGTTCACTGTGTTATCCTAATTAGAATTGCGGCCCCCACCACTCCCTCCACCCCAACCCAGAGAACGAGAGAAATTAAATTTCCGTCATTTGCATAATGAGAGCCAAGTGAATCTGGAAAACACCAGTGAGTATGAAAAGCACCAATCACAGTAGAGGAGGGGTGGAACTACTAGCTGAATGTGAGGGCAAAAAAACACAGAAGCTTGATGGACAGGGCCCATTTGTGTGCATTTTATCCACAAGATTAGCGCTGCATGTTTTCACTGGTGTGGTATTACCTGAAATCAAATACGGCAGCGGTACTGTAAACAGTTAGTCGACGTGTTTTTGAAGCCCTGCTGCAGTTTTACACTGCTGCTCTTTTTTCTCACATCCTCCCCTGCTGAACATTCTGTGCATTTTCAGAGATTCTGTAGACTTCTCTTAAAAGACACGCTGTGGCCATCAAAACCACATGGCCGTGACAAGAGTCCCCAGTCTGTGGAGAAGAGGTTTTTGAGGGCTGAACGTTTGAAAACAGAAGAGAAGCCATTGGGGCCTCAGTTACACCTTGATTCTTCCCTCGCGCACAGCATGCAGATTGGTAAGGTCCAGAAAGGCAGCCTGGGTTGAAGGTGTCACACCACAGTGCGAGTTTCACAATGATATCATTGCAGCTAGCGGAGCTGTGAATGCTACGTGTTAGCCACCTACAGGCACGCTCTTAGTTGGCAACCTGAAATGCTAACTGTAAAGCTTAGCTTAGCCTCTGAGGGCTGCATTGTGTCTCATTATGCACACATGCTAACAGGAGAGGCCAAAAAGCCCCAGTGGATGGCTCCTGGATGCGTGTTCAGACACAGATACGTCCCCACTATGCTACGCTCCGCTCCGCGCCGCTCTGTCCTCAGTGCATATTTGCAGCACAAGGATCATGTTTACATTAGCACACAATTTATCACGCCATTTCAGGCCTTCAGCAGAAACCACAATGAGGTGGTGTCAGGCCCTTTTTCGCTCATGGACACACACACACACACACACACACAGGCACACACACGCACACATACATGTATATACACACACACATACACACACACTCTTTTATACACCCACTCTCACACACGCCCACACACAGACACACACACACACACACACACACACACACACACACACACACACACAAACCCCCCACACACCACTAACAGAAGCATGGCAGGGGTGGCTGAATCAATGCCAAGCCTTCCTGCTCTCTCACTCTCAAGCCACCCCAAGTATTTTTACCCTCCTTTCAGTTTCTGCACAAAACCATACACCACCACCTCGACATCACTGCACACCTCAGTGAATAGTAGAACAAACTAAGACGTGAAATATGTTCTGTGCGATCGCTGTTACATACACAGTGATATAGGATCCCCCTTTAGTGTTTTCTTTTAGATGATTAATTTAGCCTTTTATTGATTTGCACATGCCTTGCCACTCAGGTTGCTTTTTCTGGTTCCATCTCCCGGTTTCTTATCAGCAGCCTGTGCCCAAGTTGGACTGAAGAAGGCTGGAAAGCATTTATAGCAGTATGCAGAGAGTGTGCCTTTACAACACTGCACACACTGTATATAAGCCAGTCTGTTAGCCAGGTATTTTCTGTCAGTTATTTCAACTATCCCAGTTTCCCCAGTTTGGAATTTGCATGTTAATGCGTCTGCAGCCTGAGCAGCTGGTGTGCAGCATTAAAGTCAGGGGTTGACGTTTGTCTCTGGCTGATGTGAAAGGGTGGGTCTTATTTTGCAGAATACATGGAGGTTTTTATGGCCGGCAAGCACATAAAGGAATGTACTGTGCGTTCTTTATCGCACATGCATATCAACGCCTTGTGTGTGTGTGTGTGTGTGTGTGTGTGTGTGTGTGTGTGTGTGTGTGTGTGTGTGTGTGTGTGTGTGTGTGTGTGTGTTACAGACCTATTCTGATATACAGAGGAGGTTCGGTTTGAGATTGATTTGCCCAGATTAGATTGGCTCAGAGGATGCTTGCCGGATGGGCTGGTGAGAAGCCATTGGTGCAGCTATGATCGCTAAGCTGCCACAAGAGAGCTCCCATTGGCTGGAGCACATTTTTCTCACACCGTTGTTAAATTTATCTCACTGCATAGCTATCTGGAACCTTGCCCACAGAATGTGATTGTGTGTGTATCCATGTGTGTGCTTGTGTGGTTCTGTGTGTCGTGTGTGTGTGTGTGTGTGTGTGTGCGTACGTGTGTGCGCGCGTGCGCGTGTGCATACATGTGTGCATGTGTGTACTTGCTTTTTTTCTTTTTCATATTTGCTCAAGGAAAACATAAAGAAGTCACAGAAAGATGAAGGATGACACGTGAAAAGTATGAAAGTGAAGAGAGAGCGCACGGCGAGTTGTTGCACATAGAGTAACTGCTCTCTATATGGTCACACAGTTCACCCGCAGCAGCCTATATGCAGCCCAGCCTCCACCAATACACAGATAATCCCCCTATAACAGCGGCACACAAGTACTGTACGGGCTATAAATATGCGAACACCCCCCACCCCTTCCCCACATTTCTCATGATATGGCTGTCTTTGTAGAGAACCCTGACACCACATCTTAACCAACACACTCTCACTATTAGTAGCGGGGCAAGTACAGTGAAATGTGGCTAACACTTAGGCCCGTGTTTTGGCAACAGGGACCGAAAAAAAAGCGAAAGGCATATTTTTGTTCCCCCCGGCCGCGACCCGACCCCCTTTCAATTGCTAACAGGCTCCGGCTCTATAACTTCAGGCCATTGGGTCGTTGCCGTTACACTTTAGTTGGGAAACTGTCGCCAGTGCCACATGTGAGAATTCCCCTTTATACTGGAGCTAATGATTGCAAGTCACATTAAAAAACAAAGAATGAGTTTGAAACACCACCCCGACGGACGCGACAAGAGTGGGAGTCGGCGAGACCGGGGGCCCGACAGAAGTGAAAAGTGAAGTCCCACGTTCTGAGTAATAATTCCAATCGAAAAAGTTGAATCAAAGAGTTTAATTGTGGTGGCGTGCCTGTTATTATGGCTCATGTTGGGTGGGGTTCCCCTTTGATAGAAAGAGAGAGAAGCTGCTGAGAGAAACAGAGAGAGAGAGTGACAGTGTGTGTGTGAGAGTGAGTGTGACAGTGAGAGAGAGAGAGAGAGGGAGGGAGAGAGAGAGGGAGGGAGGGAGAGGCAGAGGGGAGGCCCTCGTAGTAGCGTAGATGTCTCAGGAGATGCCAAGAGCCATACACAGCGTGGATGTCCCAGCAGGCCAAGTTGTTGGAGCGTGTGGCAGCGTGTGTGATGCCACACACACTCACACACACACACACACACACACACACGCAGGCAGACACGGCTGCGGGCGCCCAAACGGGGTGTGAATCATTACTTCCCAGGACTTCCCGAGGTTTCCCAGCCAGCACTGCCAGCTCCCCCACAGCTCCTGTTTTCCCAAACACATGTTGGGAAGCCGGGCTGGAATCCGCGCAGCCAACTCGCACGCTCGGCTTCCAAAAGAGGGAAACGCGCCGCTGCGGACGTTAATGCCTATTTGCATGCACAGGGATCTATCTCAAATGTGTAAATGTTTTTTTTTTCTCTTTGTTTCGTGTGTCACGTTGATGTTTTGTAATGGTGTGGTTGATGTGTGCACGCGGCCGTTATAACGGGCGTTTCTACCGCCGTGTTACGGGGGGCCTGCCGAGCTGATTTACAGCCAGCCGACTGACAGATCTCTGTTACGAGACGAAAAAAGTTTGTCAGAAAAACTTGTCGATTCCCCTGAGACTGAAGTATCGTTTCTATTTTCGTTCCCTCTCCCTCTCTTCTCTTCTCTTCCCATCTCCTCTGTCTCTCCCTCGCTCCTCTTCTCTGTTCCTTCCACTCGTCTCTCACTTCTGTCTTATCATCCCTACCTCTCCATGACCTCTCTCTCTCTCTCTCTCTCTCTCTCTCTCTCTCTGGTTCTCATTGTCTGTCTCTTTTTTCTCTCTGTCTTTATCATCCTCTCCCCATGGTATCCTCTCTCTCTCTCTCTCTCTCTCTCTCTCTCTCCGTCTCCTCTCCCTCTACAGAGCAGATACGGTGCGGGAGATCGCGGCGTTCGGCTCTACGGCGGCTTGCCCGTGAGGCCCAACCCTGACGGGAAAAGGCTGCCCTCTGCAGGGGTGAGACAAATCCCTCCTTCCTTCCTCACTTTCTCGTCGTTTTTTTGTTCACTCCTTCTCTCTCTGTCTCTTTCTCTATCTCTCTCTCTCTCTCTCTCTCTGTCTCTCTCTCTGTCTCTGTCCTTCCTCTTCCTGCCCCACCGCTAGACTCCCACGAGTGTCCTGCGCAGGCCTCCGTTAGTGCGTCTGCGCGTTAGCCGACCCGGTGGTTTCGCGGTCGCCGTCCTGGGCCGGGAGACTGTGGTTCACACCCCCAAAAAACTCCCACTCCTCCAACACACACACACACACACACACACACACACACACACACACGCTCCCTGTCAGTGAATGAATGACAGATAATGGCTCTTCACACACGCTGGGCCTCCCCACGGGGCGCCGCTCGGCGGCCTTGTCCGGCGGTCAGCCCTCGGCAGTTCAGCGCAGTCCCGCGCTCCTTTTGCGGCGCAGCTAGACGACGCGAGAGGGCAGGAGTCGGAGGAGGCGGCGGCAGCGGCAGCGGCAGCTTGGCTCCGTTTGGGTGGGTGGGGGCGTGTGGTGTGGTGTGGTGCGCGTTGAACTGCGTTTAAGCCGCTACTTATGAAACCGATGCGCTCCTCTTGGGAACAGCAGGCTTCGCCATTCACAAAAAAAAAAGGGCCACATGAAGGCACGGTGCTGCTTAGCAATAGTCCCCAGGGAGAGAGATAGGGAAAGAGTGAGTGAAAGAGAAAGAAAGAGAATGAGAGAGAGAGAGAAAAGAAAGAAAGAAAGAAAGAATGGCGTCTCTTAATTCACCTTATCTCCAAGTGAAAAATTACGATTTACCAAAGGCTTGTTGGCGCATCTGTGCTAGCGGTATAATTGAACCATCCTTTCAGTAGCAAGAGCTGGCCTGCCTATCAGTGGAAGCAGGCAGTGCTTTTGAACAAGGGGTTTCAGTTGAGTCTGCCTCAGCCATTTCCAACTCCTCACAGTGTACACACACATCATGGAGCCATTTTGGTAGCATCTGAATTGAGCGTTGGCATCCATTTTGAATGTAAGTTAGACTTCTGATGAATTCTCAGCGGTGGAGAGGTGAAATCCTGAAGCACATCATCAACATGGACAATAATGGAGGGAACGAAAGCGCCGCTCTCTCCGCTCTCAAAGGTTTTTCTCCAACCGGCGAAATGAGAGTGTTTGCAGAGCACATTATAGTCTAATGCGTCATTAGCACAATGTCTTTGCCTGACATTGACACAGTGCTGTTGAGTTTACTTTCAACAATCACTCTCCCTGCAGAGAGTAGGGATCTTACAGTATGTATGTGTATATATATAGGGTGCATATATATATATACGGCCAGAAGAAAATTGTGTGTGGGGGGGGGGGGGGGGGTACCTTACTCACTGGAAAAATCATAATTAAAATCTCAACTGTGCTAGCATATTTTGTCATGCATTTAGTGTGGAGAGAGGAGGGAGAGAGAGAGTGAGAGAGAGAGAGAGCGAGAGGGAAAGAGAGGGAGATAGAAAAAGAGAGATAGAGAGAGAGAGAGAGAGAGAGAGAGAGAGAGAGAGAGATGTGGCTGTGAGGTTAAGAACAATGGTATAAAGGATTTCTTTTTCTGAAGCTTCCTCCCCGCTCTCATCCTTTGCATAAGAGCTTTGCCAAATTATCTCTCTCCTCCTCTCAGCTTCAGGGTCTCAGTCCCAGAGGAGCAATATTGTTGGTGGGGCACCCCCCTTTTTTTAATTACAATAGAGATGGTATTGATGTTCAGACCTCGCGTCTTAAATCATTTATCAAGTGGGAGAATGCTAACAAAGCAGTTCCGGCAGAGCCGGGCGCTCAGCTCAGAGCCCCACACACACTGGAGAATCATACGTTATCTAAAGTGAATACAGCAAATGCGCATCTGTGGAAGGGAGTCGACACAAATCATAAGAATGAGCAGACTGTCAGGAGAGAAAGTGGGTGCTGGAGAGAGAGAGAGGGAGAGGGAGAGGGCAAGAGAGAGAGAGAGATATGGAGAGAGAGAGATGGAGAGAGAGACATGATGGAAGTGAGCGTGAGACAGAAATGGCAGAGAGAGAGAGAGAGAGAGAGAGAGAGAGAGAGAGAGAGAGGACATATATATTTTACGCATTCACTGGTTTTCCTCCACCCAGAGAATTGCACCTTAAGATGGAGGCTCTGGGGGAGGGGAGGGAGGAGTGGAGAGAGAGAGAGAGAGAGAGAGAGAGGGAGAGAGAGA
>NC_085002.1:9121037-9136037 GCF_963854185.1 Sardina pilchardus | reverse complement strand
TTCCTGACGAATTCAGAATCACATTTCTCCCGGCTGAGCTGCAGACTATGGTTGACCCACGCGATTGTATGGGAACGCAGGGCTGCCGGCGTTCTGATTGGACGTGTAGGTGCGTGCGTTCGTAGTGCGCGGACGCATTTGTAATTTAATATTCATCGCAACATGCTGACTTGTGTCATTCTGGCCTGGTGAATAATTACATAAATCTGATCACAGCACCACAACTCCACGGACGCCATGTGATGGCTCAGTGCCTCTGACAGCTCCAGCTCTATGGGTACACTTTAGCCTCGTCAGTCCACATGTATCCCATAATTACCGGTATCTCAGGGCATGAAAGATAGCTGATTGTTTGATTTCATTGTTTAAGTGGATAGGGCTGCTGAAGCTTGTCACGGAAGGAGGGGTTTGGTGGAGCAATGGTAGCACTGCCATCTGACATTCTACCGGCCTGGGTTTGGATCTTAAATCATTAGCTATGAGTCTTTGTGGCTTTGGATAAAAGTGTCTCATGAATGCCAGTGGTGTCCCTTGACACGGTACCTGGGTGTGTGTGTGTGTGTGTGTTTGTGGTTGCTGTCCTCTCACCTCTGGTGCGTTCTCTCTCCCCCTCCAGAACTACTCCGCTCAGGGAGGTGCCGCTGGAAACGGAGGCAGCGGTGCAGGCGACGAGGACTACGAGATCCCACCCATCACCCCGCCCAACCACCCCGAGCCCCCCCTGCTGCACCTGATGGACCCCGAGTCAGGATACCTGTGCCACTCCCTGCCCCACAATGGCCTGCTCAACCCCTACTCCTACCCCGAGCTGCCCGCCCTCATGATGTCCAACATGCTGGCCCAGGACAGCCACCTCCTCTCCAGCCAAATGCCCTCTGTGAGTCCACCCGGGTTTCCCTTCCTCTCTCTCTCTCACACAGCACGCCTGTGGCCGGGCCTCCGGACACCTGCTGCTCTCAGTGAACGAATGAGTGAGTGACTGGATGGATGGATGGATGAGTGAATGAATAGATGGATAAATGGATGGATGGATAGATGGATGGATGAAAAAAGAGTAAGTGAGTGAATGAGTGATTCCATCTGCACATTTTGATGGTCTTTCATATCTCCCATAGTGAGGATTGTTCTTTGTAGTCTGTGCTCTGGTGTGGTCAGTCACACTGTGCTGTAGTCCAGCTGGCCAGATGGGTGATGGTCATTGAGGATGGATATTCTGACATTCTAGAATAACTCTTATTGCCGGGCTACACTGGGAGAGCACCTGAAACACTCTGTTCGCGAAGCGTACTGTTCTAATTTTTTTTGGAATGTGTGTGCAGTGTTCGCACGTCTGGTGTAGCCGGTTCCAATAATTATAGTGGAAGATAATTGTTGCAGCATATGCTCCTTAAACAGAACACTTCAGTTGTGCATAGAGGTGCTAAATGTTAGTTTTAGATGTAGGTGCAGTGTTGTAACAGATGAAAGATTATAAATACATCTTCAATAGCTTGAGATGCTAGTTTCAGTGTTGCACATTGTTCACCACATCCAATAGATACCCATTTGAGATGAACAAAGTCACACTTCACACCTATTCTGTAATCATTTGGTCAGTGTACTGTATACCAAAAGGTAAAACGCAAACAAAGTCTGCATATTTTATATGTACGCTGTGTACGATGCAGCATTTATTCAGGAACCTGTAATGAGCATGAATAAGAAACAGCTCTTTGGCAGAAACATAATATCTTAAGATATTGCATCACTGGAATGTTACCCACAAGGTAGCACACGGTTGACTCTCATTCCTCTAATGGCTTTGTGAAATGGAATCCACTCAAAATGGATATCGGGCAGCAAGCTATAAAGATGGAGGACAGTATCTCCACTTCACTATATGTAGAGATGGATATTTGATATTTAATGGAATGCATTACCCTTCCTCTTTGAAATATGGCTCTTACATGGACTCCAATACATCCCGGATATGGCACGTGACTGCGGGTCACCTCGACGGCGTGCCGTACTAAATCAGAAAATGAATTCGGTTTCATCAGTCTTCTCAATCCATGGCAACGCCAGTGATAGAATGAGTTCTTATCTTATTGATTTTCTTCTTTACTTTGTCGTTCTGGCTGTTGTTGATGCCTTGTTGTTTCGCTCTTGTGGTATTTGTATTTGCCGAGTTTGTACACTGTGGATGACCTCCCCTGGCCGCTGTTATTCCCCGGTACATCAAGCCTGGGAGACACAGTTTAGCCATGTGCCGGCGCAGGCTCTTACGACCACATGCACATGAAATATGTGCCTAATAGGAACCCGTTTGTGCACATCTCGGTCGAAAATGCAGGCTAAATGGGAGTGCCATTTATCCTGATATCCATATAATATCACATTTGGCTTTGACCTTTGCACGTGTCCAAGGCCGGCTGGCTGTGGTACGGGTGATGGCTGGATTTCCTACTAACTCACCGGTTGAAGCAGATGCTACTGAAAAGCAGTGCCCAGCACAGCCCAGCCCAGCCCAGCCCAGCCATCGGTAGAGATCTGCAATGCTAATACCTGACAGGGCTAATCACAGTCTTCGGTAACACTTTATTTGAAGGGGTCTACATAAGGGTGTCATGTAACCGTCATAAGAATGACATGACACATGTCATGCACATTAATGACACATTATTGATGTTTATGACTGTTGTCATAATGTGTCATTCGGTTTTTGTTATGTCAAGTTGACATTGTTTGGGCATCATCATTATGACAACTTGACATTAGGCAAGATGACATTATCTGACGGCGTCTTTGTCATGTCAACTTGACATTAGGCAAGAAAATGTAATCCGTTTACAATATTGTCATGACAACTTGACATATAATTGTGTTTGGCCTGACTTATTTTCTAGGTTTTTTAAGTGATGAGCCTGAACAATTGGCTGTCATGACACCATTATAAATTGGTCATGAATACTTTTCTTGACCTCAACTACAGTGGTACAGTTTTGGTTTGTCATTAAGCTGTCACAAAGAACTATTACTGACCAAAATTGTTTTCTGACAGTGTCATGAATACTTACCTTTGACCTCAAGTACAGTGAACCATCTGAGATGTTTCCTGAACATGTCATGAAGTGTCATTACACTGGTTCATTTCTGTACATTTTACATTTCTGGAACATTGAGTCTAATTTCAAGTATAATAACAACAAACACCATACTCAAGTCATGACTTCAAAGAGTTTATTTCAGCAATGAATTTTGCAAAACATATACATTGTAGTGCCTCGTTGCCATGGGTAGCTATCCTGAGTTCTTTAAAAACACCCTTAGCTTAGTGATCCCACAATTATATGCAAATTCTATTTACTCTTATTTACACATTCATCACACATGCATTACACTCAATCCTCAATAGTTTTCAATAGGCAAACTTTAAGTTTCAGGTATCAAATGTAATACAACCAACATCCAAGCAAAACATGGTTTTCTCTTTAATTAAAATAAAATACCAAACCCTATATACTATGGCCGGCAGTTATTAAGTAAATAAATAAAAAATGAGTAGGCTACCCAACCAGTTGTCAGAGTTCGTGTGGCAGGCCTGTAACGTTGCTAGTGTGCGTTGAAGCCTAAAACCAAAACGGCTCTTTCACGCCACTCCAGCAGCGCAACAAAGAAAACTCAGCGTGTAGTATGTAATGGATGGACCAGATGGACAGACGTCTTCAGCGAGGCTCGTGGAGGTTCCGAGTGGCCAAGTGGATAAGTGGCCATGCAGGCTATCTCACGCAAAGTCAGTGACATCGTGCTAGCAGCTAGCTAGGTCTTACAACATTTCAGTAACTAGGAAATTGTAAACAAATATATATTCATCTCTAGCTTACTGGAAACGTTGACTCTTGTGCACGCATGTTCATGTTTATTCAATGTCATGGTTATGCATTGCTTTAGATGAATATATTTTGTTTATAATTTCCTAGTTACTGAAATGTTGTCAAGATATTATGTTTTGATTCTAAAAGTGAAAAGGATAGAAATGTGTAGTTTATGTTACATTTGTATTATTTGAGCCAATGAGAATTGAGCTAGAGGTCAAGGGTAGCCTAATCAGGAAATAAGAAACAACACCAGGGAGAAGAAGAGAGAACGACTGCCTAGCGGTAAAGGTTTACTGCAGCCTAACACAAATATAGCCTTTGTGTTTAGTGGGTAAAACGCTTACTTAAACATTACTGCTAGACGGTGAAGTTCTGTTGGAAGTGAAACCTTCGAGACGAGAATTTCCCACAAGTATAAAGCCTTCAGCTAGTCAACAAGACCTAGCTAGCTGCTAGCACGATGCCACTTGTCAATGACTTTGCGTGAGATAGCCTGCATGGCCACTTATCCTCGGAACCTCCACGAGCCTCGCTGAAGACGTCTGTCCATCTGGTCCATCCATTACATCTAGCCTACACCTGAGTTTTCTTTGTTGCGCTACTGGAGCTATGTGCTGGAGTGGCGTGAAAGAGCCGTTTTGGTTTTTAGGCTTCAAGGCACACTAGCAACGTTACAGGCCTGCCACATGAACTCTGACAACTGGTTGGGTAGCCTAGGCTACTCATTTCTTATTTATTTACTTAATAACTGCCGGCCATAGTATAGGGTTTGGTATTTTATTTCAATTAAAGACAAAACCATTGTTTGCTTGGATGTTGGTTGTATTACATTTGATACCTGAAACTGAAAGTTAGCCTATTGAAAACTATTGAAGATTGAGTGTAATGCATGTGTGATGAATGTGTACATAAGAGTAAATAGAATTTGCATATAATTGTGGGATCACTAAGCTAAGTGGTTGGTTGAGGTGATGAATGAACACTTGGATTAATTTGTTTATTTAATATTTTAAAGAACTCAGGATAGCTACCCATGGCAACGAGGCGCTACAATGTATTATGGTTTTGCAAAATTCATGGCTGAAATAAACTCTTTGAAGTCATAACTTGAGTATGGTGTTTGTTGTTATTATACTTGAAATTAGACTCAATGTTCAAGAAATGTAAAATGTACAGAAATAAAACCTACATGACAGTGTAATGACACTTCATGACATGTTCAGGAAACATCTCAGATGGTTCACTGTACTTGAGGTCAAAGGTAAGTATTCATGACACTGTCAGAAATCTATTTTGGTCAGTAATAGTTCTTTGTGACAGCTTAATGACAAATCAAACCTGTACCACTGTAGTTGAGGTCAAGAAAAGTATTCATGACCAATTCATAATGGTGTCATGACAGCCAATTATTCAGGCTCATCACTTAAAAAACCTAGAAAATAAGTCAGGCCAAACACAGTTATATGTCAAGTTGTCATGACAATATTGTAAACGGATTACATTTTCTTGCCTAATGTCAAGTTGTCATGACAAAGACGCCGTCAGATAATGTCATCTTGCCTAATGTCAAGTTGTCATAATGATGACGCCCAAACAATGTCAACTTGACATAACAAAAACCGAATGACACATTATGACAACAGTCATAAACATCAATAATGTGTCATTAATGTGCATGACATGTGTCATGTCATTCTTATGACGGTTACATGACACCCTTATGTAGACCCCTTCAAATAAAGTGTTACCCAGTCTTCAAGAGCATCTGCGTTTGAGCGCCAAACAGGAAAGAGAAGCAGACAGAAAGAGAAATAGAGACTAAGAGGGAGACAGAGAGAGAGGGAAGCTTGGAGAAGGATAGGTTTGTTGTCATCAGTTATAAGTAATGCTTTAGCCTTGAAAAATATGTGGTTCCAACTATAAAGCGTGCAATAAGAGGCACCATTTAATTGGACTTAGAAGTTAGCCTAATGGTAAGGTACCGTCTTTTTTTTTCTGAAGAAAAGGAGAATATTTTCTTGCTGTGGATGTTCAGTCTTCATAAACAAAAGCTGTGCCAGTGAAATGCATCAGGAGGTCAGCGCATATATTCAATCTTGAGCACAGGGGAGAGAAGAAAAAAACCCATTAAGGTTCATCTTCCCTGCATTGGCCCTGCTATTGTAGAGATGCAGTGAGATCTGTTTTCATCAGAGCACTCCTGTATGTGACGACGAGGAGAAAGGAGCGAAAGAGAGAGGAGAGGGAGAGAGAGAGAGAGAGAGAGAGAGAGAGAGAGAGAGAGAGAGAAGAGAGAGAGAGAGAGAGAGAGAGAGAGAGAGAGAGAGAAAGGGCAGAGAAATATCACACGGGGAAAATATTCAGGGTAGGGAGAGGGAGGAAGAGAGAGGCAGAGAGGAAAGCCATAACAGGATAAAGGTTGAAATGAAATAAATGAAGGACACAAATGTTACTGAAAATGTCATTTATTGTTTTGCGTCGCTGTCAGTGTACATTTTAGCAATCTTTACAAAGAAGCATATTGCTTTTCAGATTACGCTGCTGATGATATTGATTTTTCTTTTTTTTGTGTTGGACCCAAACAGGATTTGTTATTACTACGCTCTAATATTCCCGGCGAGTGGGCATCACAGTTTTGATAGGAATCACAATTTAATTAGCTCGGATGCCACCGAGAGAAATCCAACCTTGGCTCTTGATTAAAATAACCTGGAAGAGGCACACAAAAACAAGTCAATCGAGTGTGTTTAGTTGCCCCCCCCCTTTCTCATATTACATTTTAATTGCCGGTCTGTGTGTAGCACGTGGGTCTATGCGCGGCTCTAGCTGGCCCAGGTGCAGAGAGCTGAGGACCAGGCGATGGTGCTGTTGTGAATATGGCCTCATTAGCAAACGATGATGGAATAATCAGCTCTAAGGAGGAGCCTGAGGCTAGCCTGCGCGCAGCAAAAGGCCCCCTCTTGTCTCCCCATGGTAAATCGCTAATGCTAGGTGAGTCGCTAGGTGAATCGCTAATGCTAAATTGAAAACGCTAGCCACTGAATCGTATTATGGGGCTGCACCCCTCCAGCCCCCACCCCACAGCCCCCACCCCAGCCAACGGGTGTGTGCTCAGTGCTTTATTTAACTGTTCACCTGAAATAAGCTCATTTGCATCCTCACAGTGTTGCAGCAGGAGTAGAGAATCATGCTTAGGAATAAAAAGCAATCATCTCTTTTCTTTGTCCTTCCTCTACCAACCCCCTCCCGTCTGTACAATCCGAATGTATTACAGTGTTCTGTTCATTCTGCTTGGCACTCTGGTGTTTTCCACATTTGGTAGAGAGAGCCCTCATCCATTTGATGGGTGAAGATTCATCCCGGGCAGAGGTATCAAATCTTTCAGGATGAACTTGATATCTTGCAGCCCAGCTTTGCCTTGATGCGCTGATGCACTTGGCAAGCCCACCACAGCCCCGGCTAATGTGCTAGCTGTCATAGCATCTTCCACAAGTTCTCAATGCATTAGACATCCAATAGCCACGATCAGGTGGCATGGATCTTATCAATTAAACCCAGCGAGATTCTGATCCGATAGGCGAGGGTAGGAGATACACTAGCAGCAGGGAGGGAAAAAGGGAAAAAAACAAGCATTTCTAGAGAAAGAGTCAGTGCAGAGACAGAGAGAGAGAGAGAGAGAGAGAGAGAGAGAAATACATGGTAGGTAGGAACAGAGACCAAACAAAGGTATGCCATTAAATTAGCGCTCCCATAGATGCACAGACAACTGATTTCATGGTCTTTATGCATTACATGCACATTGGAATCACACAGCGAGTCCCATGGCCTCATTTGGGATTCTTCACACCAGTGACACACCCTCCCTCCATTAACATGAATGGATCTCCATTCCCCTTCTTTTCTTCTTGTTGTTGTCAAAAATGCATGTTTATTGATGAGCTTGTATGTGTATTAAGTAGACATTAGCATAGAATTCACATCACCGCCATCATCAGAAAGGGGAGAGAGCAGTTTGAAGTTAATTATTCGAGCATAGCATACAGTTTATATCTTTAAATAATTTATCAAGCCATATTCATTATCCTCTCAGGGTTTGCTCTGGCCATCCTAGTCAAACAAGTCAATAAAACAATGCATATTATCAACTTTGATGGGATGTTAGGGCAGGAAAAGCCTGCATTTAGGCTTTTTTGTAAAGAAAAAAGCATTGTGCATAATCTTAACTGTGAGAAAATGCTTTCTTCTGCATTTTGCTCTCTCCTTTTGGAGTTGCTATATGCCATAACAAGCACAAATATTTCAAAGGCACTTTATTGCAGAGAAACTATTATATTGAATGCATCTGACCTATTGATAACTGCTCTGGGTAATGGCTTTACATAAATGTCACACCACATATATGTTCTGTGGAACTAGGGCAAACTAGCAGTGCAAGGCCCTCACTAGAGCACTCTCTCTCTCTCTCTCACTCACTCTCTCTCCCACTCTCCCTCTCTCTCTCTCACTCACTAGCACAGCACAGTTACAGCGATGGGTTTGTTTCGAGATGAGCATTTCCGACCATGATTTTCTGCACTAGTTCTCCCAGAACTAGTGACATGGTCAATAATTGTTCTGAGATCTCCAAGGGGACCAGCGCTCAGAGCCTCCTCCTACATATAACACTCTAATGCAGACGACCGAATGGAGGGCACTGTCTTTGGACGTGTTGGCACAGAGATTGTTTTATTTTCATCACAGGAAGGAATTGTGGTATACCATAGTTCCTGGTAACATTAAGAGAGCACAAGCCATTTACAATTAAGAAGCGTTTCTTGGAAGTCATGACCATAGATTCAGCCTAGCCTGGAGGTCATGTATAATTGTAAAATTGCCTTAAGAGCACAATAAAGGTAGCCTACACATCCATCCCACGGCACAGTTGCTTTTAGCCAGAGTAGTGCATTAGTGTGTTTCACCAAAAAGGACAGAAAATGATGAAAGTAAAAATGCAAAAAACAAATCTTATGGAACAGAAGGGCGGATGTGTGTTGAATACCAAATGCAATGCTTCAGTACCACATTGCAGTTAAAGGATCATATACATGGAGAAAAAACATATATGAACCTATTAATTTCTTTTATTTTTCCATTGCAGTTTGAAGAACATGATAGAGAACATTTTATGCGGAATATTACGGGCATGATTGATGCCTCCGCTGAAAGCAGAAAACATTCCGTGTTCGATAGACCTGTGAAGACCGGGCGAAAAAGAGAACCCCTTGGTTTTTAAACAGCTTTCTTTTCACCTTTGCGATTATTTATTTTCAAATAGTCCTTCAGGGTAATGTTCCATTTTCTTATTTCACAGCCCCTTTTCCCATAAATGAGCCATCGGAGTAATAAATCACCTCACAAACAGAGACTTGTGCAAACCCTGAAAGGTCCAAAGATTTATGTAACACATTCATGTTTTCCACTTCCTCATTTTAGTACTGCTCTGAGAAAGCCCGTCTAATAAAAGCCCCTATTAATATTTCCTGTTGCTTAGCAACCGCAGGCAGCAAGTAATAGCATTCCGTGGAAAAATAGATGACCGACCGATAAGGAAAAATTCAATTCTTTTATTATCTCCCTGGAGAAAGCTGCCTTATTTCTACCCACTGGATGATATGAGACTGTGCTTGTATATTAAGAAATATTTTAAAGGAATAGAAGTTATTTTCCAATTTCATTATATCAAAAAAGAGACTACTCATTTCTTCCCCTCAAGAGTTCATCTTCTTCTTTTTTTTCTAATAAACTCAATTAGCCTTAGGATTGAGCTAATCAAGGCATAATGTATGGATTTAATTTCCTTTTTTATTTCTAATCATATAGCCTTGGAGGTGTTTCAGACACGCACATACAGTCATGCAACCATCAAGACCTAAGCTGTGCATGTACAGTAGGCTACGCATATTCTTTAAACATCTAAGGTAGCCTATATGTTAGGCTTTATGCAGAGAGACGTTGAAACAGTTTAAATACAGCATATGCATGGTTACTTGTCATTTTTCAGCACAGTTTGACTGCATGTTTGCCATCTTTGAGACGGCTGTTTGCTGAAGAAATTCTTGATGAGAATTTCACATCAGGAAAGGAACCATTGTCTGGAATTGGATACATGCAAAACTAGTGAAGGGTTTATCTACCCACATAATAGCGTTGTGTTTGAACGTAATTCTATGTATTGTGTAGTATGCCGTTTTAAGGTCTTTTCAGGGAGACAATGAGGACAATATAAATGAAAACAGGAAGAACTTAGCTGCAAAGGAGACCACCACTAGCTGAATTTTAGTCCTAGCCACCCAAAGTTTCGAGATAAAGCGTTATGCGTCTTATTACTTCCCCAATTGGGCCACTGACTCCTTGTGTTATCGCCCCACTGAATCAAGCCCACATAGCGCTGCTGTGCTCTCTCACGTCCATCAAGCTCACCACAGATGACTATGAGGAGGCTGTGTGTGTGTTGTGTGTTGGAGATTGAGGTGGGGTTGGGTTGGGTTTGGGGGGGGGGGGGGGGGTGGGTGGTTATAGTAATTCAGTCAGTGCTAACCAATGAAGCGGCCGCGGAGGGGAGCCTGACCTAGCTTCTCCTTCCAGTGCCCTCCATGTGCCGCGTAGCATTAGCGTGGAGGACGCGCGGCGCGGCGCGGACGGAGAAGGGATCTGCTGAGTGCTGGCTTTGTCTCTCCAGTCGCTCTCTTCACACTCCCCCTGCCTGGGCTGGCCTGACAGGAATCTCCCATTGGCTGATGCCATGCATGGAGATGGAGGTGGGGTGGGGGTGGGGTTGGGGAGGGGGGGGGGGGGGTCTGAGCTCAGAGTGGAGACAAAGCCAGTCCAGTGGTGGTGGGGGTGGTAAAGGCAAAGGGTGGGTGGGTGGGTTTGTGTGTGTGTGTGTGTGGGGGGGGGGGGGTTGTTTTTGCTTCTCATCTTGTCAACTTTCAGCAACATCAGAGAACACACGAGGCAGTGCCAGTGCTCAACATTTATGTGTACTGTACCTCCAGTCCCAGTCTGTGCGTGGAGAAATGAGAAATAGAGCGGCAGTTGTTTCTGACGTGAGTGCAAATGGCATAGCTGATATTTGCACACATCGGAGTGCGATGACTGGGAAATTTGATTAAGTTTCAGCCACTCAGGTCATTAGCTGTTTGAGGAAGTGTTGCAGCTAATGGCTGTTGTCAGAAACACATGCTGGATGAGAGTTAGTAGTTAAGACACTTGCAAAGCATCTACAAATGGACCTAATTGTCACTGTGTTGCTGCGTGTTGGTGTATCATTGTGTGTGTGTCCGTGTGTGAGTGCGTGCCTTTGTGTGTGTGTGTGTGTGTGTGTGTGTGCCTGTGTGTGCCTGTGTGTGTGTGTGAGGGAGAGACAGAGAGAAAGAGAGAAGACCTGTTTTGCTCATTAGATGGAGAAGAAAGGTGCTGTCTACCTGTCTTCTCCATGTGTTGATTATTCTGCCTTTGCCTTCCAAAGCCATTTCAGAGTTGTCATGTCAAACAAGCATCCAGTCTTTAGTGAGTGGAAGAGAGGAGGGGGGAGGGCCGCTGATAAAAGTGAGTGAAAGAGAAAGAGGGTGAGAGGGGAGCGAGGGAGAGAGGAGGAGGGGTGCAGGGGAACGAGAGAACAGAAAAGGAGGGCAGAGCATGAGAGAGAGAGAGAGAGAGGGGGGGGGGGGCATGCATCGACAGACACTGACAACAATCATAAGGAAATTCAATGGATTACATTAGCATCCTCTAAATATAATTGCTCGCTTCACATCCACATATCGGTATTCGGTGTGGCTGCACGGCCCTGGAAAACATAAAAAGGAGAACTCATCAGATTCCCGTTCTTTTTGCTCGACATTGGGCTGATGCAGAGGAGTATTTGTCCATAAAGCAGCAGCCTCCCATACCCATAATTACCTCCATTACAGGCCCAGTGTGAGAGCATGTGGCTCCAGGAAGCAGCCGAGGGTTCTACACTCGGACTCCAAACATGAACATGCAGGCAGGCGTCTTTGACTGACTGACGTATGACTCTCACTCTTGTTGGAGTTCTTTGTGCTGTCTGTAGTAGCATTTAGCATAACGTGAGGAGCCCCCTACTCAATCGTCATCTTCATCGTCTTCATCGTCATCATCACATGTTTCTTCTTGTTTGCTCCTCACCCTCTTTCTTTTCATCTTCTCTCTGTCCTTCTTTATCCCTCATTCTACACTTTTCAATCTTCCGAAATGAAATCTTTGCTGGCTTGCGTTTACCTTTGTGTTCCCTCGCCATACCGATGAACCGAATGAGCCAATAACCTGTCACGCTCGTTTAATGTCTGGCGAATATGTCATTAAATCACCAACATGTCATCAGATGTCTGTGAACCTGTTCTCGGCGTACTTCCTTAATGAGCCTAAACAGCTCACGCACTTGTCGTTTAAAGGACTAGCTCGTTGCTCCGGGCTGGGGAGAGAAAGTGCCACTGGAACTGGCTCACTCTGGTGTTGTTGTGGTGGTTGCGAGATGCATTTGATTAGCATACAGACGGAGCGATGGCAGAGATGGCTCGAGTCGCTGAGCCAATAGAGGTGATTCTAGGCAGTGGAATGGAAAAACACTGATGGGATGCCCTTCTGAGGTGTATGAATGTATTAGTGTGCCTGCACGCTTCAATAGGACTATGGACTGATACTTGTGGTGCAAGATGTTTGCACATATACCTTTGCATATGGTTTGATTCTTGATGGTACGGGTATGATTTGCATGGTGTCAAATAGGTTCTTTGTTTTGTTGAATTAGCTTTGTATAGTGACACATGATATTAGATATGGTATAGTGAAGTGTAGTGTGGTATTGTACAGTATAGCATAATATGGTTAGTTGGAATATATTATGGTGTGGTGTGGTACAGGGTAATGAGGTGATGTATGGTATGGTTAAGGATATTGTGTGATATGGTAATACGTGGCTGTCGAAAACTACTTTCCAAGCATTGTTTGCTCAGCCATTTCCGCAGTCAATGATTCATAAAGGCAAGCCTCTTAAAGCACGTTAAAAAAAAAGACCCTCGCAGGTGTCTGTCTGTGTCGGCACAGTGTGGCGCGGGGCGGCGTGGCGCGGCGTGGTGTGGGGCGGCTGGCCGAGGCTAACGCAGGGTTCAGAGATGAGGTGAATGAAACGGAGAGCACTTAGAGGAGGGGAGAAAGCCACGGTCGGAGGCTCTCGCTATGCCCCCAGGGGCGAACAAGGAGTCACAGCAAGGCCTCTCCCTCTCTCGTTCTCCCTCCCTCTCTCTCTCTCTCTCTCTCTGTCTCTCTCTCTCTCTTTCGCTCTCTGTCTCTATCTCTCTCGGCGGCCACGCGTGTTTACCGTTCTTTTGAAGGATCAGTCTTCGGCATGCGGCTAATTAAAGCTGCCACGGCCGGCAGCCTGCGGGGATAATGTTCTATTATTATAGTCATTTGTTTCAATTAAACGCTCTGTGATTTTACAATAGCAACTGTGAACCTGCACGAGTAAGCCATCACTCCCAACAAGATGTCTCCAATCAGAGAGCGAGAAAAGGGGGGACTCGGAGGAGAGAGAAAGCGAGAGAGAGAGAGGGAGAGGGAGAGGGAGAGAGGGGGTGAGAAGGGGCAGAGGGAGAGAAGCAGAAGAACAAAATGGGGTGAATAAGAATGAAAATACTTGCCAGGTTTGGACTTTTTTTCCCTCGCTGCACTGCTGAAATATGCAAGGACTCAAAGTAGTTCAGTGTGTTAACTCTTCTAAATCCAAACCCGCAGAGAACAAAAAAAAAAACTAGCTTCCTTTTTTCCCCCCCATTTAATGGAATAGTCGACAGCTTGAATATCAATCCCAACACAATGTGGGAATTGCAATTACACCAACTATGCTTTCAGTTCAATCTCATCCCAGCTATATGCGCATTGATCAAGAGACCCCCCCCCCCCTCCACCCTCAATAAGCTCCATCTAGCATAAAGCTAATGAAAATGCCTTCTCATTACTTTAAGATGTATTTAAGCCAGTACACATACATAGTAATTATGTGTGTGTCCTGTCTTCATAGAGACCCAATGTTCCTGATTCAGTGCGTCTGCGTGGGCATAGATAACCTGGCCTTGGTTAGTAAATCAGAGTTACTGTGAAACATTACAGGCCAGAACAGATGCAATCGATTCAGCTCTTAGCAGACTCTGCTCGGCGCTGCGCTGCGCTGCTCTGCTCTGCCAGCACACATGATCAGAAAGCAATTTCTCTTCTGAAAAGCCTTGGCTCAAGAGCCGTGCCGCATTCACACCGCGCAATCAGAGGCCCACACACACGCGCGCACGTGCACGCGCACGCGCTCGCGTCACTTCCTGCGTGGTGAAGGAACATGGCTCCTCAGATTAAATCCCAGGCCGCTAGCTGAGCTAGCATACTGGCGAATAGCCGTACTGTTTTTCTTTTTCCTCGTCCGCGTTTATTAAAAATCTTTAAGGTTAACTTGACTTTGCACAATGCAAGCCCCCAGTAAGGCACCGTCTTTAGATGCCAGCATCAGATAGGAAATAATGAGACTCTTTGAGACACATTGCACATACGCCATTTCCTGAAGAGCAATCCCGATATGAGAGACGCTGTATAAATAACCACAACGTACACATGAAAGATTGAAATGTAAGTCGTGGGCATGTAGTGAACCCTGTAAGCAAACATGCAGCTGGCCCTTGTGGCTACAGTGGCCGTCCACTCAGTGGTCAGATTTCTTAAGCTAAATCAAACAGTGCAGGCAATCCTGGTCCAGATGAAACCATTTCAAAGGCAGGGTCAGAGGATCAGAGGAACAATAGCTTTCTGATATCCCATCTCGCCACACAATGTGCAGCCCATAATTGGAAAGCCCTTGTTATTTGGGTCCCATTTGACTATGATGTACAAGATGTGAATACAAACATGGCAAAAGCGCAACGCCGCCGCAGGAAATGAATCAGAGAACTTTCCAGTGTTTTCACTGCAAACACAAAGGTCTGTAAAATAGACAAAAGTGTGTGTTTGTGTCTGTGTCAGTGTGTGTGTGTGTGTGTGTGTGTGTGTGTGTGTGTGTGTGTGTGTGTGAACAGTGTGTTTTCACTGTTCGTGTTTGCTT
>NC_085002.1:9086037-9116037 GCF_963854185.1 Sardina pilchardus | reverse complement strand
TACAGTTGAAAAGACCTTAATTACATGCAGTGGTTGTCTAGCATGTATAGCATGTTTGCACCATGAACTGAATCAGTATGCACTGACAAACAGTCCACCGTATCTTAATAGATGCCTTTTTTTATAATAGGGTCAGGGAATCACAGAGGAACTCACAAATCCATACTGTCATAATGCGATAACAGCACAATAACAACAATATCATGATACAGCGATTCTATAATGCTCAATACATTGGCAACGATTAATCTGCATCACAATATCTGTGTAAATGAAGAAGAAAAAGGAAAAAACCTGGATTCATGCATTTAGTAGCTTGTTAATGTAACAAATGATTTGATGGTGTTTAGAGGATTTCCCTCATTCATTTGATAAAGGCCACCTTGAGGATATATGAAGTAGTGACTTTGTTAAGTCAAATTGGTTGACGTATCCATTTAGAATAGAAATATTTGGTGCCTGCATATCGATATCGTATAGGAAAAAGAAGTTATACGACATATTGCCATATATCAATATGTTATCGCACCCTTATTTTGTAATGCACAACACCACTGTTTCTAAGAAGGGCACAGGAAACTTTCTCATTGCATTTAATGAATCCAGTTTATGTAAATCTTTATGACAAAGCATACAGCCATTCATTACCAATCACCAGGCTCACTGAATATGTTTTGCCATTACCCTGGGGAATGAAACATGCAAAGAGGGCATATTGAAGCCATAATTGAATGTAGGTGACTTGGTGTATGATATGGAATGTGTAGGGGCATACACAGATGCATAAATGTATACATTTATAGTGTATACACAGGCATACATAGTGGTGGTGCCTGGTAAGCTGTTGTAGGCGCCTGACATAAACAGCCTATACTAGACTATGCTTGCACAATGAAATCATTGTCTCTACTAACAAAAGTTGATTTCTTTATTTAGTCTACGCTACCAACAGATGTGGTCAAGCTGCACACAGTTTGCATTGTGTTGCTGAATTTCGGTTTGTACTTTTCACCGAGCCAATAGTGGTCATCTTTAATGCACCAGTGGTAGCAGTTTAGTATCTAAGACCTGCACTTTATAATAGAACATTAATTCACATAGTCGGTCCATCCCAGCCTGAATACTAGTCAGTAAGGGGTTTTTGTGATGAACGTCCTAAAATCTCTTCAAATGGGGAACCTGAAAGACAGAGGTTTGGTGATGCTGATCTGCATACTACTGTACGTTATGTCTGTTAGGCTGAGTGAGTGTTGCATTTGTGCATGGCAAGTGGCATTCTGCAGAGCAGCACTGTCAGTCTGGGCAGGATGGCTGTCACATGTTTTTCCAGATTCAGTTTTGGTTTGGTGGAGGCAGTTGGCATGGGACTTGGTCAAATGGCTTTTCTCCGCAACCATATTTACTTTCTGCCGGGTGCAGTATGTTGCCTCAGTATGTGGTGTGAATATAAAATACATTTAGGCCACGTTTGTCATTTTTTTTCCTTTTGTATGTGCATGCCAATTTGAAACAAAACTGCAAATGCAGCAACAACAACAGCAACAAAAATATTTTATAGACAACAGCATACTTTTGTTTTTTCTGAAGCTCTCTCTCTCTCTCTTGCCTCTGCTTTGTGGTGTGCTGCCTCTGAAACTGCCTGTTACCGAGGACCACATGGAAAATATTATATATGTCCATTCACTGCTTCAACAAAGTCTTTACAAACCAGTTTGTATTGGGTTTTCAGTTTTCTGTTTTATATGCCTTTCAAAAAACAGCAATTATGCATATTATCTCCACCATTGCAGAAGCTCATATTTTTCCAGCTCGTTTTGTTTGTGCTATATTCATGAGGTCTGATCCGTACTGAGTCAAATGTGCCAATCAGCAAGAAATGTCAAAGAAAAATCAAATTCAGCCAATATACATCACAGTGCAGTCTGTGCTTAACGGAATTGCTAAATACATTTGGAATGCATTCCATCAACATAATATAGGTCTATAATGTGTATTTTGGGTGGTATACTCTCTGATTTTAAGGACTTTGCTGTATTTACTGGTTCAAATAATGAAATTGGTGCCTAAATGTGGCAGCGCTTTTAAAAAACTACAGATATGTGTGTGCAGCAGATATGAGCTCAACTCAAGTAGCACTGATTCAAATGGGATATTAACAATGTCTCTGCAACTCAGCTTGCATTAAGCAATCAATTTCACTCTGAATATTTTAGTGCTCTTTCTCCAGGGCTGGTCTCTGTGCTTTTATGTGTGTGTCTCTGTTTGTGTGTGTGTGTGTGTGTGTGTGTGTGTGTGTATCTGAGAGATGGAGAGAGAGAGAGGGAAGAGAGAAAGAGAGAGAGAGAGAAGGAGAGTGAGAGAGAGAGAGAGAGAGAGAGAGAGGGAGGGAGGAAGGGAGGGAGCATAGAATGCAGTGGCAGTGTCCATAAACTGTCAAAGTGGATCACATAGTTTGTGTTTGATTGAGTGCATCCTCTGTGCTCAGCCCAGTGCACACACATTTTTATTTCATGATGTTTGCAGATAAAAAGCGCTTGTATTTGCATAGTCAAACATGTGCATAACTACTGCATCATTAAGAGAGGCCCTTTATGAGCAGCAGGTATTGTGCTTTAGTCTGTTTGTGCCTGCATCGGGAGCCAGAGCAGCATGGCCCTTTTTTTAGCCGCTGTTTCTCTATTTGTCTTTGCCAAACTTCTGTCTGTGGTCACATTTTTAACTGTTTGGCATGATCCGGAGCAGAGTGGGATGTGTGGTCTTTGTCATTCAAGGACCACAGGTGCACGCAGGTGCAACGTGTGCTTCCAGTATGAGTGTGTGCGTGTGTCTGTCTGTGTGTGTGTGTGTGTGTGTCTGTTCATCTCGAAAGTACCTCATTATAACACTTGTTCTCTTTTCTCTCTTTGTTTCTCTCCCCTCATTTCTTTCTTTCTTTCTTTCTTTCTGTCTTTCTATATATTTGTCTTTCTTTCTCTCTCTTCTCTCTATCGTTCTGTCTATCTAGATCACAGGAGAGAAGAGGCCCTCCTCCGAGATGAACAAGCCCAAGCCCAAGCCGCAGAAGAAGAAGAAGAAGAAGGACCCCAACGAGCCGCAGAAGCCCGTGTCGGCCTATGCCCTCTTCTTCAGGGACACCCAGGCCGCCATCAAGGGCCAGAACCCCAACGCCACCTTCGGAGACGTCTCCAAGATCGTGGCCTCCATGTGGGACAGTCTAGGCGAGGAACAGAAGCAGGTGAGGACGCTTTGACTTAACGTTCTTACCTTTACCTTTACGTTTACCGTAAAGGCAAAAACGATAACGTGAAATGGAAACACAGAACACACGGTCAAAGAACACCACGGTCATTTTTCTCCCGAACGCAGCTGGGGTTGCGCTCGCGAGAGGAAAAAACGTGTCTGAGATGATGTGTTTTTATGGTCCTCACAAGGCAAGTAACGCACTTCAGTAGCGACTCAAAGGAGAGTGGAAGAGAGACCACGTCTTCCCCAGATCTCAGACTGCTGCAAGCCTCTTTCAATTAATTTGCACAAAGGTGTGAATATCTCTCTGCCTCAGAGCATCTGAAATATACAGTAATTGTTACACACAGATGTGCCAGCAGCAGCATGCATAAAAGAGCTGTGCACTTCCTCGGACAGCGTTGCTATCACAAATAGCCTGTGATAAATTCTACGAGCGATCGAGGCAGACTTCAAAACACCACATAATGATTTTATTTGTCCTAATTGGAGGTTGGAGGGGAGATAATATTGCTTAGAAGTTGAATAAATTGCTCCTTACTTGTAAGCCGAAAGATAGTGTTTGTGTGTGAGTGTGTGTGTGTGCGTGCGTGTGTGTGTGTGTGTGTGTGTGTGTGTGCGTGCGTGCGTGCGTGCGTGCGTGCGTGCGTGCGTGCGCATTTGTGCATGTGTGTGTGTGTGTATGTGTGTGTGTGTGTGTGTGTTCTTGCCTAACTGGTCGTGTGGTTTGCAGAGCACTGCCTCGGCTGCTAAAAGTCAAGCCCGCACAGCTGTAAATGAGACTCAGATGAGCCAGAGCGATGATGTCGTTTGCAGACAGAGCTGGCATTATTTTTAGAATATCCTCCATAACTGAACCTCCCCCCTCACACACACACACACACACACACACCCCTCTATTGCATGTCAAATAAAAGCACCTGTCTGTGTGACAGAGTGCAGTCTGCTCACCCCGCCACCATGTGATATTTCTCTGTCTCCCTCCTTCATTCTCTCCCTCTTCTCTTGCTCTCCCCTTCTCTCTCTCTCTCTCTCTCTTTCTCTCTCTCTCTCTCTCTATCTCTATCTCTCCCTTCTCTCTCCCTCCTCTCTCTCTCTCTCTTCTCTTTCTGGGCTGGACATTTTCAGGGGCTGCTGTGTCCTTTTATTTGCAGTTAATTTTTGCCTCCTTCACTCGAGCTCTTCACCATGAATCTTCATTTTGCTCCTGACACCCTTGAATGCGAATTCCTCATTTCCTGGGCTTTTATTTATATCTGTTGCCTGGTGATTTGATCATGCTGGGAATACGAGATTAGCCATCGCCTCGCCCTTGAATTTGCCTCAAGGACATCTGTTCCCGAAATGTTATTGTTTGTGCTTCTTAACCCTTCGGTGCCCGTGTGTCTCACAGCGGCTAGTCCTTCCAGATGCGCCTCTTGCTCTTTAAGATGCACCTTCTTTCAAAACCGAGAAGAGAACCACTTCTACCTTTAAAAGGAATCGCACATCTTTCGAGCCATAATGTCTGTTTACTAATGGCATAACGGGCGATGTTCACCGTGGTGATACTCTTCAGCTCGTGTGTGGAGTTAGCGAGCGAGCGAGCGGTTTCCCGTCCATGACTCAAGCGTTGGGCTCGCCGCTCACATCTGCAGCCCATCACGACAGGCAATGATGTCAGCAGACACATCCCAGAGCCCCACTCACCTAAACTGATGAGCGGGACATCGCTCGCCTGTTTGATGACATCATCACCCCCCCCACCCCATGTGCACACACACACACACACACACACACACACACACACACACACACACACACACACACATGCTCGGATGTAGTTATGGGTTTTCATGTTTTCATTTTTTTTTTTCCAAAATAGTTTCACGAGTCCAGTAAAACAAGTGTCCAGTGATGTCATGTTTTCACTTCAGATCTCCGCGAGTGTGACTAATCGCCGAACTGGAGGTTAACAAGCTATCAAAACATCAGTTGCTATGCACCTTTGTCTTCTTTCCCATCCTCTTTCTCTGTGCAATCCAGAGCTTCGTTCTTAACTGGCAAGATGTTTTCTCATGTCTATAAAGGAGCAAACGCGTTTGGGTCTGGCCCTCGTGTACTGGGAGAGTGAAGGAGACAGGGATAAGGAGGTCATTTCAATGCATTCTGTTCAGCCGCCGGCTCTTTAAGAGGATTGCTGAGGCATACAATCACCCCAAGATTGAATGTTTTCAGCGTGTTTCCAAAATGGCACATTTCAGTCTTGTGATGCGGCCATTAATGCCGATGATGGACGCTCTCCTCCGCCAATGGATGAGTGTCATTTCCACATGGAATGGCCTTGACCTGTCAGTTACACCAATGAGGAGCATGTTAAATGGCATGGAACCACACAGCCTCCACAGCCGTAACGCAAGGCATGCCCCTCTCCGGAATGATCTCTAGGCTGGTACAGATAACCTCCTTCTACCCACAATTCATTTCATTCAGCTGAAGGAGAGAGAAGGGGGGGGAAGCTGAAGTGTTTTGTCTCCCTCCCAGCAAATGCTTGCTTGGTGTTTCACCGTACGCCACCAACCCCCCCTCCTGAATCTGCATCAAGTACTGAATGTTTAAATGGTGGAGAAGAAGAAAGCGGCAGCAGCAGAGCCTGCATCCCCCTTCATCTGGCGCGGGATGTCAGAACAAGAAGGCAGACATGCGGCGGAGCTGTTATCCCCGCCATCTTGTTCATTTTGTTCTGCCTTTTTTATTTGTCTCATGTCGTCCTTGGAAAGAGGCAGATACGTGTGTGTGTGGGGTGTTTTTTTTTCTTCTTCTTCTTTCTCCTTTCGCTGCGTTTGTGTGTTTCAGATGCCATTCGTGGCCCGCGTTTTTATGGCTCCGCATTTGTTTTATGTCTTCAAAAAAAAATCTCTGTCTTTTTTGTTATTTTCTTTTTTTCCCGTGCGGTTAATTCCCGCAGGACCTTTTGCATGGTGGTTTTAGGGAAGACTCGTTTATCAGACGACCCCCCTCCTCCCTCCCCCCCCCCCTCTTCCCTTAATTTCTCAGTCAATCTTATTTTTTTTAAAGGTAACAGTATTAAAAAAGATTACTGCCGTCACAAAAAAGCTTTTGCTCCATTTAATTGAGACCATTCAGTTCAGTGTGTGCTAAATGAAAGGTCAGCAGGAAGAGAGGAAGGAGAGAAAGAGCGAGAGATGAAAAGAAGAGATAGGAGTCCTGAGACAGAGAATGGAGGTGAGTCAGAGGATAGAGAATGAGGCGGTGGTGGAGGGCAGGGAGGGAGGGAGGGAGAGAGAGAGTGAGTGAGTGAGTGAAAGAAAGAAATAAAGACAGAAGACAAAAAAAGCCTTTGAGAGGAATTTGGTTCTCTTTCCCCCTCTAGCTAGCTTCTCAACTCTCAAACCCTAGTCCTCTCTCTACCTCTACCTCTCTCTACCTCTCTCTCTCTCTCTCTCTCTCTCCCTCTCCACCTCTCCGTTTCCCCTCCACTTCAGTTTGGAATCAGACACCTGCTCCAGCTCTCTCACCCACCCACCTCCTTCCATTTATCCCTCGTTCTCTCTCTCTCTCTCTCTCTCTCCCTCCCTCCCTCCCTCTCTCGCCCTCTCTCTCCGAGGCCCCCAGGATAGCCACCCCGCCCGTGTCAGCGGGTCTGCGAGTTATTGTCTTCCATAATTAACCGGTTATCAAACAAGAACATTTCATTAAGGTACAATTACCAGCTAATTCTACCGGGACACCCGCGATGTCGGGATTACGACCGCAACATATGCTCCATGCGCCTCGGTTATTTTTAATTCATCGCGACCCGCAGCCTCTGACGGCTTCAATTGCTAATGAAGCCGCTCACTTTGGAATAATTAGAAATCCTTAGGCATGGTAATTTATTTAAAAGTAGCTGTCGCTGGGCCGACTCATTAGCTCAGTTAAATTAATTTGAAACCAAAGCTACTGGGAGTGCTGGGGAGTTCATTACAACGCACACACACACACACACACACACACACACACATACACAGACATACACACACAAAAATAAAAGCTATGTTTCCTCTCTTAATATTTCAATATTGTCAAAGGAGACTGCCACTTCAGGGTCCCCACTGTGTGTGTGAAAACACTACTACTGTGACGCCATCCATTTCTCTGGGTATCGTTTAGTTCTGCCTTGATCATATTATCGGCTCATTTAGCTATTTGTTTGTTTGTTCGTGTTTGTTTATGTTTGTATTTGCCGGTAGTCTCCATATTTATATGAGGTCATACCCTCTTTGGGGTTTTTGGCTGCGCATCAACCTTTAAGACAAAGCCCTTTTTGTGTGATTTCATTTCTAAGAACGTAGAAGTAGACTCTGTGTCTCTGTGCATGAGTGTACAGTATGTGTGTGTGTGTGTGTGTGTAAGTGTATGTGTGTGTGTGTATGTGTGTGTGTGTGTGTGTGTGTGTGTGTGTGTGTGTGTGTGTGTGCGTGTGTGTGTGTGTGTGTGTGTGTGTTTTGCATGCCTGAAGCATGAATGTTTCATGGTAACACTATCTGTTTTTCTTTGGTGTGATTGACCATCCTGGTACAGTAAGGCCATATGGAAATGCTTAAATCATCATTCTCAGAGCTCATCTATTCTCCCCTGCTCCCCCCTCCTTACCCAACCCCCCCCCCCACCCCTCCCCCCTTCCCCCTCACACACACACAACACTGTTGTCTTTCACTTCACACAATAGGTGCCCTGTTCATTCACTCATCCATTCATCCATCGATCTCTCTATTCATTCATTCGTTCGTTCATATAGTGAATTATATTGTCTCAGCTTGTGCATTGCAACACTGTTGCACGCCCATGAGCGTAAAAGTAATGCATGCGCCACCTATCTTTCTTGATGATGTTTTTTTTCTCATCCATTTAACTTCATGGCTGTTGGGAAGAGGTTCACTCAGCTTCTGCCACTGAGAAGAGAAATGGTGGCGTAGTCACAGCACCATGACAAATGATTGACACGCCATTACATTAGCCTAAATTCCTGATCTAAACACTTCATTCGAGGTTCATTCTCCGTCTATAGATTGCCTTTCGCGTTAAAGTTGTGTTTTTTTTTCCAAGCCGCCCTTTTTTCATCTTGTTGCTTTGATGTGACACTCACTCTGATAAAGTGATGTCTCCTTAATAGAGCCTACAATGGGAATGGTTAAGGTAGACTGGTGCAAGATTTCCTTCTCTCTCTCTTTTTTTTGCTTCTTTTTTTTCTTTTCTTTTCTTCATTGTCTCTATGCTCGTGGCTTTGAAAATGTAATGGCGTATTCAATTACTTGGATAAAATGGAAAGCTGTGGTATAAACCTTAATGCATGAACCCAATGGACAGACGGATAAAGGTGGAAAAGTGTGTGTGGTTGGGGGAGAGGAAAGTGTATATTCCATACAAAATCAAATAAAAAGGCAAAAAATAGGATATTGTTTTTCATATTGAGGTCACATATGCCAGTTTTCGTGGTGTCCATCGGGTCACTGTTGAAGTTAAGTGCTTTTGACCCCTGAATTCAAGCGTAAGTGTGTGTGTCTGTGTGTGGGTGGGTGGGTGGGTGTGTTGGGGGGGGTTAGGTCCTCTCAAAGTGGCAAAAGAACACTAACAACAGCCAAGCTACACCAGGTGTGCAACTGATGCTGCAACAATTAGCTTCCACTGCAATCAATGGAGCTGGCTACACCAGACGTGATTCGGAAATGTGAAAAAATTAGACCAGTCTTCTGAAACTATTTTTACCCTCCGCGAACGGAACGCTTCAGTTCCGCGCCCGGCTGTCAAGCGCTGTTTGAAATATGTCCTTTTTTCCTCTGATGTTTGAATATCTATCTGCATTACCTTGATGTGTGTGTGCGTGTGTGTGTGTGTGTGTGTGTGTGTGTTTGAGAGTGTATGCTACTGTTCTCTCTGACCACTGTTTTGTCTTGTTTCCCCATGCAGGCATACAAGAGAAAAACGGAGGCTGCTAAGAAGGAGTACCTGAAAGCCCTGGCAGCATACAGAGCCAGTCTGGTTTCCAAGGTAACGGCGGGGGTCGTGTCTTTGATATCCATGGGTCAGTGGCGATAGGGGGGTGATAAATTAAAGAATTCAGGGTAATCTCAGGGGAGGGGCTACCCAGGGAGAAGTGTGTGTGAGTGTGTGTGTGAGTCAGAGAATGCAAAATTTGGCCCCGTATACCACCCAACTCCCCTCCACTCAACATGTTTACAATCTCGTCTGTGTAAGCATGTGTGTGTGTGTGTGTGTGTGTGTGTGACTATGGTTGTATGTGGTAAAGGTGGAAGGGGTTGAACAGATGATGGCGGTGTGTGTGGGAGGGGGGCAATAGGGGCCATATCGCCGTACCAAAGCTGTGCTCCAGCAACGCCGCAAACGAGATGTGAGAGCGCGTTTGGTTTTCACACTTGAGCCGTGTAGTAGAATTCGCCCGTGTGTGAGCGCAACGGAGTCCACGCAATCTGACCAACATCACTCTCTGTATGACAAATGCACAACGCAGATTACAGTGTGAGAGATTCCTCTATCAGCAACATCCTCATCAGCAGAAAACACCTAGAAACAGCCTCTATCTTAATGCAACAATATATAATATGTACCTTCAAATACCGCCTGGCACACTAACTCATAATATGGAGAATGGTGTCAGTTGTTGTCACTGTGTGCCTATTAGTACTACCTCACGTTTACCCAATGCATTTAAAGCAGCCGTAAGGGGTGAAACCAGTGCTTGCATAATAGGGCTTTCAGTCAACCGAATGACTTAAAATATAAAGCCTTACCAGAGCTATTCTAGCTTATCATCAGACCACATGGTTAACCATGAGATGTACTGTATGTATGTTGGTCTGCAGTACTTACATTCAACTGCTTAGCATCTGGCTATTTCCTATCCATCAACTAGACGTCGTCCTGTAAACAGTGGTCAGTGGTTCCATCATTTTGGTCAGTGTCCACTGAAAGTAGCAAAGCAACAGCACCAAAACAAATAAATCAGACTGAATCTGAATCTTTGAGTCAGACCAAACAGAGGACGAGTTAAGCCAACGTGCATTTTAAATAAACCCATTTCTTTTTTTCTTTTTTTTTTGCTTCAGCTCAGCTGCTCTCATCCCCCCAGCAATGGCTCTCATGTACACAGTTCCATGTCCCTCATTTTGCATCCATTGTTTCCCTTTTCAAAAAACGCAAATTGCATTTCCATGCTAAACCCCCTCTCTTTCTTTCTCTCCCCCCTCCCTCCCCCTCTCTCTCTCTCTCTCCTTCCTCCCTCCGCCCCTCTCTCTCTTCGCCATACTTCCTCTTAAGCTCTCAAACCCAACACAAGTGTGTTGATTAAGCCGTGAATGCGTTATTCATCAACCCACTCGCATGGCTTCTTTTATTAAACGCCATTCTCATCCCTCATTTCATGTAATTAAATATTCTGTCAGAATCTGTTTTTTACTCCTACTTTGATTGATGTGTCTGTGGACTGTCAGTCTTTGAAAAGAAAAGAAAGAAGGGGGAAAAAAGTAGAAAGAAGAAAATAACGTCAAAGTTCCTCACACATTCACAGATTTGGTAGGAGAGACATACATGTGATGATTTCAAAGTGAATTTCTTTCTCTTTTTTATTTCTTCTTTTTTTTTCTTAAAATACTTTAATTACTTCGAGAAGTGATGGCGTATTGAAAGCATCTGTACCACCAAACAGAAAAAATGAGGGATTTGGTGCGGTTATTGAAAAAGGCTGAATGCTCTTTCGAGTGTGTTGACTCTTCGGCTGTTAAGTGTGCACCTGTTAGCATTTGTGGGATTGTGCAGTCATTAGCAGGAGCTTCAGCATGGATGACAGCTGAAGCTCCTCTGCCTGCTCCAAGGCAAAATTACTGTGTAAAACAGCCCCATGAGTCAGAAAGGAACTTAAAACTTCAGCTCAGCTAAAAAGAAAACCAGAAAACAAGATGGCTGTCCTCCGCTACAGGTGACATATGCTACAGCAGGCGACCTCAGACGAACATTGTGCCTCTTTGTATCTCCGTGTAGTGTGTTTTTTATTTTTAGATATTCTTTGTCAGCTGCAGACTATGAATGTTTCTCTGCAGGCTCTATCCATCCATTCATTCATATGTTCATCTGTCTCTCTGTTCCCCTCATTGATTATTTCTGTGGCTTTTGCTCGATACATGTTAGCTGTTGCCAAACAGCCAGGAGCGATGAATCAAGCCAATGGAATTGACGGCTGATGAAATGGCTTGCAAGTGTGTCGCACAGTAGCCTTTCAAATAGATCTCATCATTAAAAATGTACAAGATAGGTCACAGATACAATCAATTTATCAGGTGTAGGGTCCCTAGTTTACCAACAGAAAGCAGTCCCAAATATATAAAGCAGCTTCGCCAAATAACTTTTTGTTGTTGTTGTTTTTGTTGTTCGCTCATTTAGCAACACAAAGCTAAGCTAATGTTAGCTAACCCTGTAGACGATCCGGTCTGACCTATTTTGTTTGGTGTTTTCTCTCTCTCCCTCCTCCCTCCCTCCAGAACTACAATGACCCAGTGGAGCAGAAGAGCTCCCAGTCGAGCCAGCCTTCCCACATGATGCCACCCAACCCGCCACTGTACAGCGTGCCGCCCCAGCCCTCCTCCCCGTACCTGGGCCCCAGCCCCTTCCCTCTGCCAGACTCCCTGCAGGGCTACGCCGGGGCTCAGCGCCACGGGCTCTCGCGGCCCCTGGGCCAGCCCTCCATGCTCCCCAGTCTCAGTGCCTCTCCCCCTTCCTCCTTCCAGATCAGCCCTCCCCTACACCAACAGCTCTCCCTGCACCAGGGCTCCCTTCTCAACCAGCCAATCCGCATGCAGCAGGTCCAGTCACAGCCAATCATCTCACACCAGATGGGGCTGCAGCCCTCCCTCCACTCCCCGCCTCCTGGGCAGCAGGTAAGGCCCGACGCTTGGCTCTCCGGAGACTCATAGGCCTGCCACGCAGTGTCTGGTACACTTGATGTATAGTCCTATTGTAGGCAGGGGCAGCTGTTGTTTGGACCCACAAATAAAATATATTACTGAAGAAGGCCTGACTAAACCTATCATTGATATGACTGGGATAAAAAAGCAACAGCAATACATGGCCGTATAAATCACCTCGTTTGTAATGGCCGCTGGCCAAATCCTCTTCATATGATTTGAGACCCATTTTCAACATGCAATATAACTCACCTGCACTGCAACACACATGCAGGCAGACAGAGGATTATTCAGTTGCTCTTGCAATGGTATGTAATTGTGTTGGTGTGTTTGTGTGTCCCCTCTACAGGGATTCTCTCACCTACAGTCAGAGTATCAGAAGAGTGTTGGGGGCTCCCAGTCCCCTGGGGCCCCTAACCCAGTGGGGCAGAACCCAGACTGGGACAGTGAATACTGCAATCGGGAATGCGGAGGAAACCACTGCAGGTAGGCGCCATTTAGTCTTGGTCAGGGCATCTGTGTACAGTATGTGTCTGCCTGTTGTTTCCTTTGTCTCTTTCAGTTCAATTCTCTGTAAGTCTGTATGTCTGTCTGTCTGTCTCTATCTGTGTGCATGTCATGTTGTATAATATTTGTGTCACAGAAAGCCATACTACGGCTAGTGTGTGTGTGCGTGCATGCCTGCGTGTGTGTGTGTGTATGTGTATGTGTGTGCATTTCTGCACTGCTGTACTCCTTCCAGTCAACACCCTCATATGTTCTCTCTTTCTCTCTCTCTCTCTCTCTCTCTCTCTCTCTCTCTCTCTCTCTCTCTCTCTCTCTCTCTCTCCACATGTGTTACAGTGGCAGCATGATAGCCAGGGACAAGCCACTCTACCTCACTTGAAGCGGGCCAGAGGGAATGAGGAGCTAAAGACACCAGGGAGTCCCCGCCACCTCTCCACCCCTCCCCTAAACCCCCCACACCATCTTCTTTATTTTTCTTTTTTCCTCAGTGTCATTTTTTCATTCGTTTTTAGAAGGATGTGTGCAAAATTCTGAAGACTACTAGTGATCCTATTTTGTTTTTGTTTTGTTTAGATTTTTCTTTTGCCAAGCACTTAAAATGTACAGGCTTCTTATGGGAGCCAAAGAGCACTCATCTAAAAAAATACAAAAAAGTATATATATGAAAAAAAAAATAATAAAAACAAACAAACAAACTACCATGGAAACGCCCCTCAGGGGTCACTGAGCTTTAATTGAAATAGAAAAAAAAACTCTTATAAGTTCATTTTATTTTGTTCTCTCTCGCTTTCTCTTTCTCTCCGTTGCATTGTTTTATTTATTTCTTGCTTGCTACATGCTCTTTTGCCAATAACTGGTCCCGTGCTGTAGGGAAATGCTCTTCTGATAAGGTCAACACAGGCCTTTATATAACTGTAGGTTTACTAGATGGTCTGTGAATTTTAACAAGATGGCAAAAAAGAAAAAATAAATAGATAAATAAATGAATAAGAATAAACAAGATGTTTTTTTTTCATTTTAAAGACCTTATAAGGCCTTTACTGATCTGTCACAGTGTGATTGTAAATATCACTTTTTTGATCAAATTGGGGGATAAAAAATGAAGTCCAGAAATTTCTTTAGTATGACTTATTACTCATTGATTTGTATTTTAAATAGTCTTTGTGCGGGGGAGACTGTATGTATGTGCGTGCTCGTGTACCTCTGCGTACATGGCCCCAGACATATTCACACAGAACCGATCGTGTGTATATGTGTGTGTATGTGTGTGTGTGTGTGTGTGTGTGTGTGTGTGTATGTGTGTGCGAATGTGGCAGTGTGTATGTGTGTGTGACTTTTGTGAATTTAAACAGCCTGTGCAGGTGGATGTCAGAGGAGTATTTCACACACTTCAATCTTGCATTAAATATGTTCACTGGTGTGATTTTACAATAAAAACCAACGATTAAAGAGACCACAGACTATGTGTCCCTCTGTGCACTGTGGTGCACGGGGATCCGCATTGAGTGGTTCCACATGTCCAAGATGGAGGCCACCTAAAGCCAAGACCACCTAAACTTGCTCCTGGAGGGTCAACCTTCATGAAGGTCTCCCACCTCACTCCCCACAAAACGGCACCCCTCAAAGGAGAGACGCACCATTGGATGGGTTAGAGTTATCACTGAAATGACACGACTCAGGTGGCGAATCCAATAGGAGGGTTTACCTGCTTATACGCTGACCCTTGAAGGACCAGGATGTGGCGGCAGCCTTGCGGAAAACCCTTGGCAATGTTTTCTGTGATTCTGTTTTTTAGACTGGTCTGGTTCGATCTCCTTTCACACCAATACAACATTTAGAGGTGGACTGAAATGTGCTCAATGTGAAATGATACAGCACACATTCAAAACCAACAGTGAGTCTATAGTTTTTTAGTAGCTTCGCTAGGTGTTCTATTGTGTTGATCTCATCCTTCAGTTTTGTGGAAAAAAAGTATAATGCATTTGATCATTTAGTCAAACTTTTTTTTATTTCCATTGTAGCATATTATTTTTTAGTTTTAATGAAAGAATAACTTTTAAAAGACATTAATTTGTGTAAAAACCTGCCAACTGTAGTAATTTTATTTGTAAAGCCAGTAATGATAATTATTTTAAATTTGTTATCAACTTCTCTTTTTTTGCAAGTTGCCCATCAGCTATTTAATATGACAGGTTTCCTATCTATTTATGAACAACATGAGATCCTCTTTTTTTGCTTAATACTACATAATGGAATTTTATCATTTGTTTGTTTGTTTTTTTTGGGTTTGATGATGATTGCATTTTTTTGTTTTTATTTTTTACTTTTTTGATGCTGGTCCTTTCTTTCCTTGCCAGCAAGGTCATTTTGTGTCGCTATGCCTCTTTTGTTTCATTTGTCCGTAATAAAAAAAAATGTTAAAAGTGGTCTGAATTGTCAATGCTTTTTTATTTGCGCACACACACACTCACTGCTAAAACACTCAAACAACACACAAATACTGATGTTTTTATGGTACAGCAGATAGTACGCCATGGTCCAGCATTACAGTAAAAGGGCACATTACAGGAGATGGAATAGCAGTCAGTGTTATATGTCTCATTATGCATGAGAACACCGACTTGGTAATTATGGACAGAAATGGGGTAATTGGTACAAACACAAAATGCATCTTTACACGGGCTCTAATTTGTCCTCCATGTGAATGAAGGAGGCCTCTTCTCCCCTTTACCTTTTTTTTCCACAGAGATGCCATTCTGGAGAATTGTCATGACTCCCCGTTCGATGTTTTATTCATTTTGCAGACAGGCATCTCCTGCAGTATTGAATTGGCAAATAGATCATTATTGAACAATTGGAAACCTGAACCGCCATTTCGTGATATGACACACATTATGTGGAAATCACAGTCATACATTCTTAATGAAATGGAGGAGAGGGGGGGAGAGAGAGCAACAGAGCTATAGAGTGAAGGCAGGGTCCACCCAGACCAGGACTGTGCCACAAGCTTATTTACCCTCCTTTTATCCTTTCTCTTGTCTTTACTCTATAAGGATGTAAGGACACTTATAATTCCCTGGTCAAAAATAGTCATGCTACTTTACAGTTAAAGCAAGGATAGATAGATAGAGAAAATGGATCAAAAAGTTTTACAGCATGTATATTTCCTCATCTGTGACTCTGTGGAAAACATTTTTATTGCACCACTTCTCACAGAGAGCGAACAAATCTCTCAACTGTATATGCTGGGCAGATTTATGAGAGCCGAGACAGGTCTTGGACTAGGACTGACATCCAAAAATGTACTTTTTTTTTACAGAATGCTTATGAACTGAACATGAAGCTGGAAATGTTTATCTAAACACTTCAGTGTAGTGTAAAGCAGCTTACCATGCTCCGTGGTGGGGGTGGGTGCTAAGGACACATCAGTGAGTATCTGTGAAACACTGCACCACTTGCCCAGACATGTCCTTTTCTTGGGTCAGATGGATTTGATGCAAGGTTGTTTGCATGGTCTTTGTTAAAGGACAGTGTGCTTTGCTGATGGACATCACAGACCTGAGCTCTTTGTTGTGTGTTCAGTGAGAAACTTGCCTCGGTGTGGAAACTTTCCACTTTTGCAGTGCAGTAGAATTGTGGTGCAACATGTTCAGTACAGACGTCTGTGCAAAGACTCCCTTTTCAGTTGATTCTTTTTTTTTTTTTTTCAACCCATTTTTTTTCTCATTCCTTTTGTTGCAGTCTCGTAACGTATGGCCTTTGGTTTCCATGTCGGCATTTTTAGCAACCAAGACCACATGACATGGGAATTGTTAGAAGTCTGTTAGTCTTTAGTGGAAAGGGTCAGGTTTTGGGCAAAGCATCTGTCCTTTATACTTTTGTCTATAAGCTCCCCAAATATGAGCCCTGTCAGTTGCAGCTTTAGTTCTGTGGAGGAGAGAGAGAGAGAGAGAGAGAGAGAGAGAGAGAGAAAGAAAGAGAGAGAGCAGGAAACGTGGGTGGTTTTTGACAAGAAAAGGTTTTCAGTTTCTCTCTATTATAGAGGGGTTTTGTTTTGTAGAATGAACAATATGAAACATTTCATGAAAGTCCCATAAAGAGAGACTAAACCTAAAATTGAAACACCTGATGCTGCAGAATATTATCTAACAAAATAATATATTTGTAAAACATTAGACTTTGAGTATATATTTTATTTTTGTCATTTATAAACTCATAGATAGGAAGCCACACAAACCTCAGATATAGTCAACACCAGTGCAAGAAAAACTCAAGAAAATAAGAACAGAAACCGTTGTTTACGATGCATGACATATTTGGTGTTTAAAACACTTCTAATCTCCCTATGCTAAATGAACAAGTCGCATCTTCATCCATGGGTGTCTAAATATTATTCATGTTCTTAGTATTCACTAAGACATTTTTCTTTGTACAGCGAGAGAAAGAAAGCCCCCCCACACATACTGTACACACACTCACAACAAAAGTACATAAAAGCCCCCCATGATGATTTTCTTCCTTACCCGGTAATACAATGCATGCTGTGCTTGCAGTCAGTCAGCGTCTGGACAACTCTTTAGTGACTTGTAACCAAGTAAAAGCTAAAAATACTCACATTTCACTCTTGCTAGTTCACAGCTTTTGGTGGTTATGTAGAAACAGGAGTGGAGCATCCAGTAGAGACACTCTGCAATTATCCATTGTCACTACAGATTCATATAATAGAAACCCCCTACACAGAAACCACCATAGCAATCCCTTTTGAACTAATATGACACATCTAAACATGCAATGCTACTGTGCATTGCATCAATGCCTTTTTTATTTTTTGGATGAATACTGGTTTGAGTGTTCATATTTCCAACAAAAGTACATGTCATTGAGACCGAAAAGCCTTGCTCTTCCTAATAAGACAGTAGATGTTATTACGTAAATGTGAAGTTGTGCATTGAATCTTTATGGCAACCATGTAAACATATATTGTTGAGAGCAAGTATTAGACAATATCTAATAGCAGTAGACAATGTTTATATAAAAGTATAATACATCCAGCATTTGATCTTATTCATGCGCTATAATATTCAGCGGCCTTAAGACACTCCCAGCCTCAGAACAATTCATTGAGAGTAAAGAGCGAGGGATGGTTTATTGCCCTCTGTGCTCTGCAAACTTCCTCTCAAAGTGTTGACTCAAAGTAAAACACACGTACATACAATGCACACAGACACACGGACGGACACACACACACACACACACACACACACACACACACACACACACACACAGAGAAAGAGAGAGAGAGAGTGAGAGAGAGAACAACCCTCTCTCAGGACATTGCACACACTGGATGTAGACAAAGGTCACTTGACTTGTCCCCAAGCCACAGTGCCTTTTGTGCATCTTCACTGAGTGGGTTGTTGGAGACCAGCAGGTCACATTTACATGCTGTATTCAGATGGATGTGTAAAGGCTGTACGCCCCTTCTGTGTGCATCTCCATGTGGACTGTTACAATGACACACATATTCAAACCAGCGTTTTTTAAATACTTGAAATTAATTTACTGTAGCTTGCCCTGCTGGGGTGGGAGGGCCATGACACTAAAAGTTCGGGCCTTTGGCACGTTCTTCACTCTTTAGATTGGTCTGAAAAGGTCACTCTTTAGATTGGACTGAAAATTAAAGCTTGCGTTTGGACAGCAGTCTCACTGTTCCACTTGCCTAGAGGTCAGCTACACTGTCCTCAGTCTAATCTGTGACAAGGTACGGCTGCATTGCATCCCAGATAGAAGAAATGCAAAGGCGTTCTGATGTCAGTTGAGATGGATGTTTTCATCTCGGGTTAGCTTGCAACAAGTTCAGCTAAAGTCTTTAGCTGCTTCCCAGCCAGTAAACAAAATGTGTTTCAAAATAAAACATCAAGTAACCTAATTTTTTTGTTATATATTTTTTTGTTATATATTTTTTTTGGCCATTTTATGCCATTTAAGTGAATGGGAGAGAGAGCGGGGGTGGGATCCGGAAAGGACCACGGGGCGGGAATCGAACCCGGGTCGCCGGCGTGCGGTGCAGGTGCCCCAGCCAGTTGCGCCACGGCTGGGGCCCATCAAGTAACCTAATTTAAGTGTATATCAAAATATAAAATAAAATACACTGGCCACGCCATGTATCAAGGTAAAATACTGTATTTTTTATCTAAAATACTAAAAATACCTATTAAAGGGAGCATGAAATCACTTAGCAAACCTTGCATATCTGTGTATTTAATCTATTCCTTCATCACTGACTCAAGATAAAGTGGACAGTGTTTATGAGCAACAACTTTTCTCTGCCTACAAGACATGTCATACATTTGCAAACTGTCAACAGTCAATCAACTACACTGACCTGCCTAAATACTGTATCAGAGATGTACTCAAAAAGTCAAAAAGTGGTACAAGCAAAACCATGCCCAGAATACTTGAGCAATTGAGCAATTTATAATAAGGAAACTTTCCTACTGATGATTCTTGAAGTTCTCAAGAAAAACATGTTGCCCAACATCAAAAGAATACTCAGGAACATTGCTCAACAACATTGCTCAGAAAGGTGCCTTATTATGTCCAATCATCAACTTTAGAGGACACATACACATCACAGTCAACGTTGCTGCAAAGTTCTTCCATAAACAGGCAAACTTGTGAATGAGCAAGTAGTCTACCGTGTGGTTAAGTCAAGAAAAGAAAATAGTAATAGTAAAAGTTAACTTGTAATGGCAAGTGGAATAATTTACTCTGCTACATGAGCAACCCGTTACTCATCTTGCACTGGATAATCTTCAAATGACTAAATCAGCACCAGTCAGAGGCTACATTCATTCTTTTGCATTTTTATGTCATCACATCACCATAGTATTGGTTTTAGCAAAAATATTTGCCAGTATTTTTAGCCACATATAGCCACATATAAAGTATTTGGATACAAATATGCAGCCATTTTCTTCAACCCATTAAAGGTGACATAGAATGGAAATCATTTGTGTCTTGATTTTGATGAATTAGGAGAGGTTGTGCATAACCAAAGAGATATCATGAACATGAGGCATGGTTGTGCCCTCCTTCATATGAAAATCTTGAACTTAGAAACAACCACTAAAAATGGGTGAATTACAACAATGCATTCTTGTGATGTCAACTACTGCAAAGCCATTGAAGTTCAATTGGGGTTGCCAAAGAGGGCGCCATTTAGTCAAAAGGACCATTTCAATACCCACCTAAATAAATGTATAAGGTTTTAATTGGGCTTGTAAAATTGCAATTGAGTTTATTTTTTCATAAATCAAAGTTGAATATACTATTTTAACATCAGAGAACACAGTACAATACTCGATTTATCCATTCTATGTTCTCTTTAAAATGACAATACTAAATACTATATTGCATTTAAAAATATGTATTTTAGATACATCATATAAATACTGCCAATCCAACATAAGGAAGCAGCATGGGAAACTTGTAATTTTCATCATGAGAAATTCCTGCCAATCGTTCATGGTGAGCAACTGCACAAGCTTGCCCCCGTTAGGTTTCAACTTTGACCCCTAAGCTGTTTTCATTGTCATTTTACTACCTTTACTTGTAAACTCTTATCTTGGTCATTGTAAAGGTCAGCTATATATACTATATTTTTCTGTTTTGCTTTGGTTTTGTTTGAGTTTTTCCAGGACAGTCTACCCATATCTGAGAGACTGGGAAAGAAGGCTTATGAAGTGGAAACAGTTATAGTATATAGTGATTTGGCACACAAATAGAACAATACAATAGTTAGGCTACAGTAAATAGGAACAGCAAACAGGTTTAAAACATTAGTAAGACTACATCATGCCTTAAGAGTAGTGCTGGTGTGCTGGTGTGCCAGTTTGGCTGGTGATCACATTGACTCGTGACATTTCACAAAATCTGTGAATATTCAACAAGGCCCTGCCTACTCCTTACTGTAACAAGGCGAGGTCATTTCCACAAAGTGTTTGCAAAATGCAACAAATATAAGGATCTCGGAAAAACCGGTAGGCTACCAGTTTTGCATTATCCACACACAACAGTCTACGAAACATGTGACCAGAAAAGTAAATCAAATTTACCATTGAAGTTTCACAGGAGTTTGTTTGAACCATGAGTCTCTACTTCAAGACTCCATTACACTATGCACATGATGCTTCAAACTGCTTTACACCATGGTTTTAGAATTATAACTCCAGCTAGCTCAACTTAACATGGGTGAGAAATAGCCTATATGTGACCGTTCAAAGCGAAATCAGTCGCTTTGCGCACGTTATTTTGAGAAAATCCACAATAAACAAAATTCCGGCTTAAAATGTTGAATTTCACGTTTTCGCATAATTCGACAGTATACAGTCTGTTTCATATCGTGAACTAATTTCACTGAAAAATATACGTCTTGACTGTTAAACCCGGCGAAGATTCAACACATTTGCAGTCATTCCAGTTGTCCACGCACTGCTTAAAAAGGTGATTTCTCCTCTTCTGGCATATCATGGCAGAACCATGTCAACTTTGGATGCAGGTAGCTCAGGGTGACCAGACGTCCCGGTTTTCCTGGGACAGTACCGATTTTGAGTGGCGTGTCCCGAGTCCCGACAAAAGCCTGACGGAACGCTAATATGTCCCGGTTTTCACCAACCACTATTGAAGTGTGGTTTTAATATAGCCCGATTACTACCTAAACCCATGTAGAAACTAGCATAAAGCGTCCGATGTATGATGATGATGTGTGTGTCAGCCAATCGCAACAGTCTGCCCAATCATTGCAGTCAACGTTACATTGTTTTAATGCCTCGTTTTAATGGCTAGCAGGTTACGCTACGACAATGCTGAAGAGAAAGTCATCATTCTCAATAACATTAGTCCGTGAGCCAGAGGGGTTGGTCGTTACCGAAAAGGTGACAAAGGCTACCATACCTTTTCTGAAAGCCTGGAATCTCAGCTTTTCAATGATGTATAATGGCCATCTGACAAGAGTAGCTGTTTAGAGTCATCACACATAATAAACTAAGGTTGAGAAAATAATATGGCTGAGTTTCGTTTTCAAAAAATGTTTTCATGCATAATAGGCTATCTGGATAATAAGTGAGGAATGCTTAGGAGTCAGTGCAGGCCCTAAACTCTGATTGAAAGTGCACAGAATTTGTGCATTTACACAGCAATATTTAAGAAATTGTCATCTTAAAAGATGAACAAATAAAATACCAGTGACAGGGGAAAATTAGTTCTACTGTACCTACTGGGCGATGATAGTGTAGTGGGGAGCTGGGCTGGCGAAACATAACCTTAAGTTGCTCCAGGAACAATGTAATCCTAACATAGCTGACATATGTAAGTCACTTTGGACAAAAAGTGTCTGCTTAATGTAGCCTACTGACCAATGATTCTAGCGGTGGGCTAAAACTGTAGGACAGCCTAAACAACAACAAGGTTGTAAAAGGAAAGTAGATAGAAAGTACTGAAACAAATCTATAACACGCACAGAGAGCACACACAGAGAAATAGTGTCTTACATGATTGTTGGCTACTGGTGGCAGCTTGCAAATCACTGAATAAAGACTTATGGTTATGAATATAATGAACAGTCTGAAAAACGAGAGGAATTGCAGTCGCACAGTGCCGGCTACTTAGCCTGGATAGCGCCTACCACTATTTGAAAAAATGCCCAGATCCGTTCATTGGGCGCCACGGATGTCTATCAAATGCGTCTGTGCATAAGTCATCATGGTCTTGCTTTCTCCCCTGTTCTGTGATTGGTCGCCAACATCAGGCGAAAAGGTGGGCGTTAGTTTCCAGACTGCCTTAGCAGCGTGAATGAAATCAACCACATGGCAGGTTGGGAACACCCAGGCTACCGGCTACTTGGAAGGCACAGCAAAGTAAAATACTCTAACAGCAATATCATGCACTTTTTAGCTCAGCATAATCAGCCCGGCCTCATAAGGCCACCGGCCGGCTGCCCACCGGGAAATGGTGAATTCTCTCCTGACTCCGGTGCCGGAGGAAGGCATGGGCAGTTAGGGCAATTGCCCAGGGCGCCAAACCACCAGGGGCGCCGCAGCGAGGTGAGCTAAAGGTTACAATATTGTCAAATAATGCCATAGACGGTTTATGCAGGGGCAATTCATTAATCTTTAGTGATATTGGTTAAAAAACAGTCATGAATGAGACATTCAAGCCTAGTGTTACAGAATATAGAAAAGTTCACAGGTTGAAATGTTTGGAAAGTTGTCCCAAAACGATTCTCCCGCACATTATGAGGGTGTAGTCTGGCTATCACCATACGAAGATCAATCTTTTAAGATTGAACATTAGCCAGCTAGTTTAACACATATTATAGCCTATGCTTTTGTGAGTAACACACCATTTATGAAAGAATTTCGCTGGCAGACCTTTACAAAATGTGACCACTTTGTAAATCATCATAAATAATATAACACCAAACACACCTGGCTCTTACTCACACTCACCATGGCGGTTTGAGAACCACTGCCTCTATGCACTGTCAGCTAATGCACTAAGCTGGAAATCTGGTCAGATAGGCATGCATCTTTTTTTTTTCAACACTATGATGTCCACACAAAATGTAGTTTCTGTTTAGAAAAACGTAGCAAAGTCTGGAGTCTGGCAAGAATCATGGTGGTAGGATACAATTTGCAAAAATGAATATACTGTCAAAAATATTGTATTCATTATGAAGTTTTATTCACTGAAGTCTTGCCAGTTAACCATTGGATGAAGAATGTGCCTTACACTCCTCTGCATTTGTGACCTAAAGTAAGTAAAGTCATGTATTGTAGCCAAAAGTACAGTTGATCTGTACTTGCTTTGACCAACTTTTTATTCTTGAATATGGAAAGGAAGATCATTATGTTGGGGTGCTATTTCATTAGCCTGGCTCCGCCTGACTACGTACTTCCGCTCAATTTCATTTCTGATTTTGATTTGATTTGATTTTTTTATTTATTTCAAATGTAAAACACATATGCCATTTCCTGGCAGAAAACAACACAAAAAACAAGGAATCTCTATTTTTCACATTTGAAAGGGAGTGGGAAGAAGTATTTCTTATTAAATCCCACCCCCATTAATATCTCTTATCATACAGACACAGATGTGCACCACACCACACACCACAATGTGGATCCCACCATCCAAATCGGTGACACCACCACAGTTACACCACTAGTACTGTTTTCAAGTACTAGTCAAGCAAGTACTGCTTGACAATAGACTTTTTAAACCTTTTTTTAAACTGTTTCATGTTTGGACATTTCTTTAAATCCACATTTAAACCATTCCATTTCTCTTCATACTCCGTCTGGTATAGCTTGATACAGCTTCGTTTACTCCGGCGAGTGCATCTCCGCCCTATCAGCGAACAGAGGGCGTTCCCAAGAGCAATTACATTTAAGTTTCAAGCCTATCGTTATCATTGTGTCCCCCGTGGTTATCATACGTCAGTACCAAACGTTAGTGATTGAACGCCAATGAATTCAAACTTCAGACAAGCGTCCACAAAATAAACGTTTGCCAATGGATCTAGGCCAGACTGTCTGCGAAGAAGAGAGTCTGGTCTCCAAGCTACCATTTCATTAGAATTTCACCTCAAAGTTTGAGACATGTAGATTACTAGGGAATGGCTTATTGTACAGCAGAAGACAAACAGAAGAGTGGTTTTTCATGTGTTCAGTGAAGAGTTTATGGGATATTCCACCAAGAGTAATGGATGTGCAGAACTGTGTGCAAAATGTATGATTCAATTTCATGTAAATTTGGTTTCTAGCGAACCGTTTATCTCAGCAACTAGTTGCTAATCAAATACAACTGCTTGTGTGTGTGTGTGTGTTTTTTTATTTCATTAGTAATCAACAATAATCTATTGTTCTTCCAAAGCAAGCACATTATACTTTATTATTCCCGTTCACCCACTTTTTTAAGACGCCTCTTCTCCTAGAGCGTTTGAGCTATCGACGCGGTTCCAACACAAAAAAATCAGGCCCGATCCGGTGTAGCTTGCTTGTTAATGTCGGATGGCTGCCGGTTGTCGTTTTTCCGGTATTCCCGTTTTTTCGCAGGTTTTCGGTCCCATTGAAATGAATGGGGGAATTATTTTTTTGGTATTTTTTTTCCAGCCTGTGTTTTTTAAGCATTGGTGACATTATAGAAGTCATTAGCTAGGTTGGCATTGTTAGCATAGTTAACATGGTTAGCATAGTTAGCATTTTTAGCATAAATGCTAGAAATCATCAGCTAAGTTAGCTAGTCAACCTGGTTAGCGTTGTTAGCCTAATTAGCATTGTTAGCATAGTTAGCATTTTTGCAAGCCCACTCTTGCAGGTCCTCGGACAAGCACATTTCTAGTTTATTGTTGTTGTTGTTTTTAACACATCCCTATTTCCAGATAGGGACAATACACTTTGTGTTTTTTCAAACATATTCATTTTAAGAGTGTAGGTTCTCTTCTTTCAGAGAAGGAAGAGTGTGAATTTAGACGTAATTTGCATCTGCCAGCCACTATAGGTTAAGGTCATGTGAAATGTTGACTTCCTGTCCTGCCAGACCAAGTCGGACAGCATTTCTAAACAGCATGTAGGCTCTCTCAAACATTTACTTCACTAGGCTATTGGAGGTGATGTTTTTTTATGATTTGATTTTTTTTATGACTCCATTCATTCTCTCATGGGTTTTTTATTCCTATACAAACCAGAACTTGCTAATGATGGAAATGCTAATCGAACACATACAAAATGACAGTATGTGAGTAGTGATTTCCACACTCTACAATACACACATGTAGCCTACTACTATTTATTGACGTACTTTTAACGTGAATGAGCGAGGTCTCCTCTGCATTGTAGCTTGAATGTTATTCTTCCTTTTATAAGTCCCCTTGGATAAAATTGTCTGCTTAATGAATAACATGTAAATGTAAATGTACAAGCTTAGTCACCAGAGTGCTGAAGGATTAGCAATGTCCACAATCAATATTGATGTCCACAGATCTGAAACAATTCGCAAGCATCGATTCCTGTTATACCGAGTCACCATTTACTCATTTACAGAAACATACAAAGCAAATATTATATTTCAGTGTGCTGCATGCTCCTTTCTACATTGAACATTCTTCAAAAGCCTCAATTATATAAATCACAGGCTTTGTAGCGCTGATGTGAACCCAGCACTGTCCTGAGGTGCTCTGAGGAGTGTTCAAAAGCCAAAACTGGATTGAAATCCTCTCAAGGACAATTAGTTGCGAGCTAGCTTGAATTGCATTATCTAGTTGACCATGAAAATCCATTTCTGCCTCTACAACAACATGGTAGGAAATGTACCCACATTCAAGCTTTTCATTTCATTTGCCAGCGCCCCCACCACACTTACCACCATTTTCTCACACTAGACGTATGGTTTCTTTTGTGAGGTAAATCTAAAGTGGAGCAATACCTCACTAGAGCCACAAGCTACAGTATGGCCTCTGCTCTATTGAAGTACACTGACTGTGAAGGGTTGCTAATGTGCTTTTTGATTAACCTTTTAAATTTGTTTTAAATAAAAATAAATGTAAACACTGAAGTTTGACATCAACATTTCAAAAGGCTGAAAAAGATTGATGATGGCAGAAAGAATGTGCTGCTAAGCTTGTGTTTGCAAAGTAGGCAAATGTATGTTTATGATGCTTATGTGACATTGAGGAGGGTGCAGTTTGGATCTGTACCTGCTCACATAAGATGATATTGATTCACTCTTATGGGCAAAACAAATCCAAACATGTACCTGAATACAGTCTATAAACCGTCTCAGATGTAGAGAAATATTCTGGGTTGTTCCCACTGTATGTCAATCTAGACTGCATGTGGGATATCATCACACAATGGCACAATGACTACCGAGACCATACTGATATGTCTTGGGTTGATTATCTTAAATTGTCTTGACCATAGAGTAGCGCAGACCTCCGCCAAGCGCCTCCTGGATCGAGACGGTGATCCGGATCACCTCGCTAACAAACAGACGGACAGACAGACAAACAGACAAACAAGCAAACCCCAATGAAAACATAACCTTGGCAGAGGTAATTATACTCTCATCATTACTTTTGCTTAACTAAGACTTTTGAAATCTCACATGAGAAAACGTTATATGAAGGTGGATTTTAGATTCAGCATTTGTAGAATATTCTATATATATTTATAAAATGTAAATGAGTTTGACAGAGGTGATATTCACACTTCATATTGTGTGCTATTAAAAGAAAGAAAGTGTTTTTGTTACATTATCCATTGTAAGGAGAACATTATGATAATACAGAATAGATGGTAATGGCCCGGACTATTCTTGGCTATTCTGCTTATTATTCTCATTCAACTTCTCAAAATGCTGCAGAAAGTTCAATGAAATTGAATTAGTCACCCCAAAGATTGGTCCCACTATCCATTCAAGTAGGTCCAATATTGTTATAATAATGTAATGTAATAATCTTTATAATGTTTATACGTTTATAATGACCACGGTAAAAATGAATGACCCAATGCCAACAGGGTTTGGGCTTCTGATTCACATATATCATATCGTACTGTATCATTCACTTAACGTTACAGAACTTCATTGGAGCTTAAAGTTAGGGAGTGAATAGGCTACTGTATATTGCGACGCAGTACCTGGAATTTTGTGTTCAGGGCCAGTTCATCCTGTCATGATGTATTTTCTGATACAGACTGGATATTTATGGTACAGTAATGACAGCAGGAGGATTCAGGATACAAGGGGTAAGGGTGAGAGAAATCTTGAGACAGAATCGCCACCAATCTGAGTGTTCTTAAAGTCTGTATCAGCAGTATTCTAGCAATGATGTGCATGCTTTAATGAAGCCACATAAAAACAATATCTAATCATTGATTATTTTTTGTCCCTGGTTCAGACAGCTGGTTAAACTGGTAAAATCATATTTGTAATAACCTGTAATAACTTTGCTGAAAAATATGTAGTCAAATCATATTTGATCGGATAGGTATGATGAGAGCATCATGAAATGAAGTACCATTATTGTTATAAGAAATATGTGTGAATAGAGGTAGGTTCACAAGTTGGATTTGTGACAGTGAAGCATTATAAACACATAATAAATGTATAAATGTTTATAAAGTGTTCCTAATGCACCATAGCGATTGACATAAGTCTAACTATCTATAAATTGACTGCACTCACAAAGAATAATTACATTTAGGTAAAGCCTCTTCACAACTATGAATATGAAAGCCTGCGTGGAGTCACATATGGATCCATAAAGAGCAAAGATGTTAGCACTGTCATTATGAAGAGGTAGAAGAAGCTCTAGTGTGCATTCTGATATTTCAAGCTTTACCGTCTTATTGCTAATACCTTTGGTAATCCTGTGAGGCATTATGAATACTTTATAGCTCCATATGATGTGTTCTTAATCCTATGGATACAGGCTTCTTGTGGCAACTTGCCCGCTGAAAACCGAGGGGCAAAATGCCAGCAAACCACCACATCTGCCCCCAGCTGGCCGACAGTAGTCCACCACTCTCTTGCTATCAGGGTGGTATCAACCTCACATTGGTAACACAAGCTCACTGGCCTTATGTTTACACCCAGGCAATGTTATCCAGTAGTGACAAAGCAGCCCGCCATAATTGAGCCCTGACATGCTAAACTCATTGGTCTCAAGCCCTTTAGAAACTTTGGATTGCTATTGTGGAACTGGAATTGTTATAAATATGAGCGCCTTTTCTCGGCCTAATATGCCTGTGTATTAGAATGGCGCTAGGCCTGAATTACTGGGTGTTAGTTAGCATTATCTGTTTAGCGGCGTGCGTGTAATTTACCTAATCACGTTTGTTCTAACCTCCCACACGACCCCTCGTCTGCTGTGCGCCGAATGAGAATTTAAGATAACACAAATGAGAATGCCTGCGAAAAGACGCATTCCACTTTTTATTGGATTATCAAATTAATCTAAACAATTCGGCGGAGCTGGTACATGAAGCCAGAAATATTTCTTTCCCTGGCTCCTAATTGAATTAGGTTTTTCATTTGTTATTATTTGGGCTTTCTTCTCTCTCTCTTTGTTTCAGGCAATTGTCATTTCTGGTGTGAAGTGCTATTATTAAGCTTTTCTGATGAGAATTCTCAATATGAAGCTGTTGTCACACCTTGCTGTAGGGAATTTCATTGAGAATGTGGCAATAGTTAATAAATCTCTCTCTCTATCTTCTCTCTCTCCCTTTCTCTCTCTCTCTCTCTTTCACTCACACTCATTACATCTGTCTCTCATTGTCTCAGTCTGTTACCAGACATCATATCTCTCTGAAAGTATATAAATAAATAATGACCAAACATCTTCATCAGGATTGCAGTAATTAAAGTCTTTGCTTGTTTATCCAGAAATATCCATACATGAACATATTGTCATGAATATAAAAACAATCTGCCATAGAGTTAACAACGTACCATTTCTCTCTCCCTCTTCTTCCCCCTCCTTTCTTTTCATCTCCCTCTCTCTCCTCTCTCTCTCTCTTTCTCTCCTTCTCTCTCTTTCTGCTTTCAGATTCTCCCCCATTCCCTTCTTTAGTGCTTCTCAAACAAGAAATTCCAATCTTTTCGCATTACTCAGAATTCAACTCACAGACCTCTCTCCCTCACTTAGACCAGTCTGCTTTAAAATTCATAACTACATTCACAAGAATAAAAGCGGGCTCAGATGGAATATTTCCAGGAAGCTTACTTGAGCAAAAATACAATTCGCTGCGGCCTATTTAATATCCTTAACCTGGGTCTTTAGTACATACTGTAATAATAACAATAATAAAAAAGGGAAAAAGTCAAAACCATGTCTGAGCATGAAATGACTACCCATAATTCCTGCCACTGGGAGAGAGAGAGAAGAGAGAGAGAGAGAGAGAGAGAGAGGAGAGAGCAAGAAAATTGTGAGGAGTGTTGCTGGATTGTGGGGAGGGGGGAGTGACAGTGAAAGAGAGAGTGTATGCATGTGAAAGAGTGAGCGAGAGAGTGAGAGAGGAGGGGGGGGGGTGAAGGATTAAGAGTGGATGAGTGTGAAGTCGTGTATAAAGTTTGCAGTCACCTTTCCATTCCGTTTCTGCCTGACTCAGGTTTGTTTATCTGAGTGAGCCTCTGAACACAGCCAGGCAAACATGGAGCTGATTGGGCTCATGTTAACAGCACTGTGTTTCACCGCTTACTCATTTGGTAACTTGGCACGCAAATATTTAGC
>NC_085002.1:9071037-9083537 GCF_963854185.1 Sardina pilchardus | reverse complement strand
CATCCATTTTCTCTCAGAACATGGACTCACTTATATATATAAAAAAGACAACAGCACAGATAATAGTATATTTTATGCTTTAGCTATAATTTGCTTTTGTTTAAGGCCATCTATTTTTTTTTCCTGACGTGACTGTAGACCTTCCATTGTCCACAGTTTGTCTTACTGTAAGTGTGCAGTAAGGCAGTACACACACTAATGTATGTAATAGTTCATTACATTTATGCTTGCCAGTGAAAGCTTCAGTTAAATCCATTATGTGTTATTCCGATGATGAATTATTAACAGGTCAAAAGAAGTCCTGTTGTGCTGCCAACACAAGATTTGTAAAGACGGTTGTTCATTCACAGACACATACTATTTCAAACAAAGAGTCTGCACGAGGAACACAGATGTGGAAGACTTTAACATGAATTCTTCTATAGTGGTGAGCTCTTTCATCTTTGAGACCAATCATTTAAAAGCAAAGGCAAAGTTTCTCACACACGAGACGGAGCTGTAACCATATGGCCTCGGCTATTGTAAACATCTTGTCTTAAACGTCTGTGATCACGTCGGCCCCTTCTGATTGTTTACGGGAGAGTCGTAATGAACTGTGCATGGTCAGAAATAGAGGCTCTGTGCAAGTGTGTGTGTTTACGTTTGATTGCATTTGTTGTGTGTGAGCTCCTTAGATGTGTGTGCAGGCAGAGCCGGGTTTGTATGTAAGAGCGTATCAGCAAACACTGTCCTCTGGTGGGGCCTGCCATAGGATATTGAGCATATTCCTCTGCAAATGTATCCCGTGGTTACCAGGGGAACTGGCGGAGGGAACCTGATCTGAGACCAGGTACACAAGCCTCTGTTCTAGATTATAGCAATTAGAGTGCAGAACAGCACAAACTACACCAAGGACACCATGAAAGTTATCAAAGTTTATTACATTTTTTTATATACAAACAACCCTGCAAGGCACGCTTTGTTTAAATAAGAATATACAATACTTTTTTTTCTTTCCTCTGAAAATCAACCTGGTTTCTTTTTAGATTGAAATGCATAATTATATATTAATAAACTGTATATGAATCCCAACACACACAGACAGAAGGCCAACAGTTGAGTAGTTACAGGCGACCAGTTTTATGATTCTCTGTGGTGTCGGGAGAAGAGATCAAACCCATGTAGAATGGAACATCATTCCCTTAGTGAATCTGCTGTAGTGCTTTTGGTTGTATAGAAATGGTTGCAAAAAAAAAATAAAACATGAAAATAAATCTCTCAAAGAAAAACGTATCTCCTAAAATTACACCAATGGAGAGGTGCGACAAACAATCAAATTGCAGCCTTGAGGCAATTACTATAAAAGGTACAGTGAAAAGAGAATATTTTTCAATACCTCTGCTAGATTCTTTGCTTCAAAAGCCAATTTGTATATATTTGTATAAAAAAACAGGGAAACAGCTTGACATGCTTCCTTCTGAAACCTTATCTTGTCCTTGTGCCTTTAGAATGAAATAGCTGTTGAAGTTCTCACATCTTATTACAACACAATATACAGTTTGCAGATTCAGATTGAATGTCATTTCTTAGTTGCAGGAGATGAATTGCTCTTGCCTGCATTTCTGTGTGAGAAAAGAAGACCCCTGAGCACTGAAGACAAGGTCAAACTCAAGGGATCACATTGTAATGCACAATACAGAACTGAGGAGAATTGAGATCTGGCAAGCATCATTCCACAAGACATCACTAGGGGGCACTATTACATTCTGAATTAGTCCACAACAGAAAGAAAACAACTAAATGTGTATTATTATTATTGTTGTTGTTATTATCATTGTTATTATTATTATTATAATGATTATCATCATTGTCATCATCATCATCATCATCATCATCATCATGAAACAACACAATGGAACTCTGGGCTGTGTCGTCCTCATAGGTTTGGGCATAGGCTCGCCTAGAACACTAGCTGTTCCTGTTTGTATGGTGAGAGGCTTTGAGGATGTCTACGGCAGGCATGGACACCACCGAGGGGCGTTTAAAAGGCTGTGGAGGAGCGCAAGTCTGGACAGGACAGGACAGGACAGGACAGGACAGGACCGTCCTGCCTCAGGCTATAGGCACGGCCAGGCCGGGTCCGCTCAGGTGCGGACCCCTCTGGCTACACGGGCGAGCTGAGGTGGAGGTGAGTGGCCGACTCAGCAGCGCTCCACCAGCCCAAGAGGAGAGAACAGGTACACAAACAAAAGGCACACACATACACACACAAAATAGAAAAACGTGCGCGCGCACACACACACACACACACGCATATACAAATACTTGCTCACACATACCCACACACACAAAGAAAGAAAGAGAGAGAGAGAGAGAGTGCGAGACTCCAACGTCTGATGGGTATACAGCACATCAGCACAGCCTGGGTTGTTCATTAGATGAAAACTAAAAATGAAAACTAATAGTCTAACATTGCATATTAGCTTTAACGACATAAAGCAGAGATGAAGCCTAATTATGAGGCATAATCGTGCCAAGCGAGAACTGCTCTTGGGAGGGGGCTCCTTGACGGCTGACATTCGTTCTGAGAGAGTCCGCGGAGAGATTAGGGTGAAGTTTAATATTTATAAAGCCTCCTCCGCTAAATTTTGATTTATGAAAATGCCCTCTTCATCTCTTGTTTATGAAGACTTAGTGTCGTTAAAGCCAATGCGCAGCGCGACCAACGACAACACGAGTGATCTGGAGCTAAAACAGAGTTGACAGAGCATTTCATAAATTTAGTGCGCGAGCCCGACGCGGCTAAAAGTCATTATTTCTCCGAGAGACTCGAGAGCGCAGGGGTTTCTTATGCCCACGCCGCTTTGGTTCCTTGAGAGTGATACGTTTGTTGTCCACCCCACCCCCCCTCCCCCCTCCCCCCATGTACTTGCTGACATTAAAAATGAACTAGCCCTCTAAATCAGACTAAGCCCTGTCATCAACCACTCAAACCAAAACACATAAAAAGGATAAGACCATAGGCCAGAAGTTATGGTGTCTAAAAGAAAGTCACTCCTACGGTAACAATGCTATAATTGTGCAGGGCGGGCGTGTGGCCCGGGCTCCTACGGCCTCTCTTCGCCATTGCTGGGAGGAAGAGTAATCTAGCACATTCTCATTGCTCATTCGTTTGTTTGTTTTATTTATGGCTGCCGGCTGTGGCAGGGGTCTGACCAATGGCAGTCCACCGAGGGTTGGAAATTTGGTTTTCTGAAGCAACGTGGTCCGCCCTTTTTTTGTTGGATTGGCTGTCCATGATGTCCGTATCCATGACATCTACCTGAAGTGTTGGCCTGGCTCCACAGGCCGCTGTCATGCCAACAGCCCCAGTCGCTTGACCTTTGCGGACAGGAAAGAGTGGATGATGAAGACCATGGTCTTAGGGCAGGAGCTCAGGTCCAGTTGCTGAGAGACAAGAGGAAGAGATACACACACACATTCAACATTCAATATGACTGTACAAGGGGACTCATGACTAAATATTACGGGGCAATTGCTCTGTCGCTAGTTTGGAGTTTAACACGGTTTTAAACTGGAGTTGGAGTCGGGAGTTAGAGCTGAAAACCGTGTTAAACTCCAAACTAGAGACAGACCAATTGCCCCTACAGATGTAACAATCAAATATACAATAAATCATCAAGAGTTACACTACTAGCAATACTACTACTACTACTACTACTACTACTACTATTACTACTACTACTTTACATTATAGTCAGCTGCATATATGACTTGACCCCAAAAAAATTCTAACAAAAGGTTTCTCAGTGGTTTACAGTAGTATCAGATGTACTTAAAAACATACTAAAAGTTTACCAAAGTTTGACTGCAGGAAAGGCTCCATTTTCAAAATGGCCGCCATTAGGTCTTTAAAATGACCATTACTCCTTTATATTTCTCCTAGACTAGGTATACTGGTGCCTGATACGTGTTTTGGCCATGTAATATTCTAATTAGGATATTTGCATGACAGATGAGTGAGTACAAGTACAATTCTACATTAAAGCTATGAGTTAGAGGCATGTTTAATGCGAAAAAATAAGTAATTGAAATGAAGTAATTTTTCCCTTTTTTCATAGAGTTTTGCCTAGTGTTGGTGGGTTCTGTGGTTCATAACCACTAATATCACATTTGGCTAGGGTCAGTGTCACTATTGGTAGCATAAGCCAGTACCTGGAGCCTACAAAGGTTGCACAGGTAGTCCAACTCCTCCAGAATGGTATAGCTATATGTTCCATTGCTAGAAGGATTGCTGTGTCTCCCAGCACAGTCTCAAGAGCATGAGATTCCAGGAGACAGACAGTTGCTCTTGGAGAGTTGGGCGGGGTGGTCCTTAACCAAGACCAATTTCTGCTCCTTTGTGGAAGGAGGAACAGTAGGAGCCCTGCCAGGGCACTACAAAATGACCACCGGCAGGCCGAATGTGTGAATGGTGTGAATGTTTGACCACACTGTCAGATACAGACTTCATGAAAGTGGCCTGAGGACCCAATGGCCTTTAGAAGGACCTGTGCTCACTGCCCAGCACTGTGGAGCTCAATTGGCATTTGTCTTGGTTCGCCACTGGCACCCTGTGCTTTTCAAAGATGAGAGCAGGTGCTAGCACATGTGACAAACCTGAAAGGGTCTGAAGATGAAGAACGTTATCTACCTGCAACATCATTCAGCAGATACCATTGACTGCCTCCTCCCACACTCCCCTGACTTAAATCCAATTGAACACCTCTGGGACATTATCGTAGTCAAGTTGTGAGATGACTGTTGCCTGTACCAGGAGTTAGGTAGCAGCTTGAGTCAAGTAAGCCCTGATTTTCTGTATGTGGTAGAGTGTGAAATGGCACGACCAGCCAACCGAGGCAACATGATCGGAGAAGGATAGTTGGTTGTCGAGAACGATTGCTAAATTTCTTGCAGCCCTGATAGGTGCAACAGACAAGGAGTCAAATGTGATGTTGATGTCATGATGCATGGTAGGTTTAGCTGGGAGAAACAGTAGTTCAGTTTTTGAGAGGTTTAGCTGGAGCTGGTGTGCCTTCATCCATGTAGATATGTCTGAGAGGCAATCTGAGATCTGTGTCGAGACCAAGGGGTCATCAGGTGGAAAGAACAGATAGAGCTCTGTGTCATCTGCATAGCAGTGGTATGAGAAGCTATGTGAATGGATAATCTGTCTCAAAGAGGTGGTGTAAATAGCAAAGAGAATAGGGCCCTGCACTGAGCCCTGTGGGACCCCTGTGGTGAGATAGTGAGGGCTGTCCTAGCCATGCTACGTTAAACGAGCATCCTGTGAGGTAGAATTCAAACCAAGAGAGAGCAGAGACGAAGATGATATCTAGTGTGATGGTCGGGCTGATCGACTGAAGTAGGCTAAGGTAGGTATCGGGTCCAACGAGCATGTGGTAGGACGGCTACATGTCAGGAGTCCAGATATTTCACTCTCGGAGAGAGGCGCAATTGCTGAAAAAGAGGTGGTAGGAGTTTGTAGGAGTTCACTATCTGAGCCGTGTCATGTGTTGTCTCTTGTGGGCATGTGTAGAGAATTGACTGCTGATTGCCGCCACTTTGTTCGTAGAAAATGAGGCAAGGGAATCCACTGTAAGGCTGGACTGAGGAGGAGGCGGCTGAGGGTTGAGTAGTGATTTGAAGGTTGAAAAAAGTTTCATTAGGAGCATGCTCCTATGCCATCAAGCATGTTGGGTCATGCAAACCACTGAGTACCATTATAAGTTGCTGCAATGAAGTTCGTGCAAAATGGACTAGCCTGCCACATCATTTTGTTCTTTGATTTTTTTTTTTTTTGGGGGGGGGGGGTCTTTGAATTCAGTCCTCCGTAGATTGGTTATTTTCATCCCCCAAAAACAATGTGGCATCATTTTGTTCCTAACACATTACCCAGTCCATATCAGTATGGGTATCCGGCATGCTATTTTTTCTCATGAGATCTGATGTGCTTTCAAAGTGTTCCTTTTTGTGAGCAGTGTATAGTAAGAGTTAAGGTTTGCTCAGAAAGACAAGAAAGTAGAATATAAATGTACTGATAATGGACCAAAATATAGAATAATTGCCTTATTCTCTTATTATATACATGGTGGCCATATTGGAACCTTACCAGATTATACTTGATTTCATGTGATCAAATTACTTTTTAAAACTTTGAAATTGTTTTTGAATGATATTTCTATCATGAATAGCAATAGAGACGGTCGATATTTTTACATTTGGTAAATGGCCAACATCAGGTTTGTCTAAAAATTAAGTCAATAGCTTCCTTGACCCTGAAAATGACGAGTTAAAACTTAATTTTGACTGATCATCTCAATTATTGAGACTCGATACAAATGTTTTCCAAAACTCAAAATGGCCTGTCCCAAGGAGAAATATTACCTTATAACTTCAGCACACGTGGGAAAACAGAAATAGTAAGCTATAATCTGCATAAAGTGTGCTTTCATTAATATCAGAAATGCAGTATTTTCTCTCTTTATATCAGGATATGATATAGGCATGTACAGTAGATATACAATAGTATAATCCTCGGATGTTTCAAGGTAGGCTATTGCAATGTGTTTTTATAAAATGTCAAAAATCTTGATACAAACCAAATCGTGAATTTGATGTATCGTTACAGCCCTAATAATCTCACAAAGTCATGAATTCCAAGTATGTAATCATGCCAGTGCAATTTAGACAAGTTCAATGGATTCATAGACCCAGAAAACATGGTGTTAGACACCAATATCACTTGGCTAGGTCAAAAAATGAAGGAGTTAGCATATTTTAAGGGCTTTTTGCCCATCTTGGACGCCATCTTGAAAAATGCACCTTTCCCGTGGTCAAACTTTGGTAAACTTTTAGTATGTTTCTAAGGACACCTAATACTACAGAAAATAGCTGAGAAACCTTTTGTTAGAATTTTTTTAGGGTTAGGTGCTTTTTTTCCATATATGCAGCCGCCTATTAGTAGTATTAGTAATAATAGTAGTAATAATAATGGTAATAATAACAATAACAATAATGATAATGATAATAATCATCATTTGACTAACAAAGTAAGAAGTTAATTAAGAGAGAACGGGAAAAAATTAAAAAGAGTCCAATACACAGACAATCAGCCTTGAATATTTGGTCTGTTTGGTGCAGACAGCCGTCGGTCTGGAGAGCAGTGAGCTCGTCCAATACAAGGCCTGTGTGTCTCCAGTACACCTCCACTGCCCGTGGCATCTGTGTAACTAAGGTACTTTGGCATCTGCGTAACTAAGGTTCGACTCCCCCCTCTGACCACCGCCACCTCCCCGGGCCACAACAACCGCGCTGAATATGCATGACATAACAAACAGAGACGTTGACCGAGAGAAGCGCACGACAGCCGCTCCAGACGGAGGGGTTCAAAACCAGAACTCACTATCTCCCCCTCGGGGCCTCCGAAGTCCAGGAACATCATGCGCACGCCGTCGTCGGCGGACATGCGGAGGCGCTCAAAGGGCTGGTGCAGCAGGACGTGCCTCCGGACGCCCGCCTCCTCCGTGAACAGCGTGAAGCCCTCGTCTATGTGCACTCCCAGCATGCACTGCTTCCCGTTCCAGCTGCACGCTGCGGGGCCAGGACGGCACAGGTGAGGAGAGGAGGAGAGGAGAGCAGGAGGAGAGGAGAGCAGGAGGAGGGAGGTGAAGAGAAGACAGGGAAAGAAAGTGACAGCAGAAAGAAAGGGGAATGAGTCAGACATGAAGGGCACAGAAAGGAGAATGAAAAGACAATTCAGATTTGACATTACTTAGATACAGACTGTAACAAACGTTCACTTCATCTACTGATGTTGTCTGTACAGAATTGTCCTGAATCTTATTGTTCTGAATTCATTCATTCAGAATTGTCTTCAGCTCAGTCCTCAATAAGACTTGAGAATGTTTACCAGTTGACTACTAAATTGACTATTTGCTAAACCACATATTGAGAGGCTGTGTTACATCAATTGTCCAGAGGAGGGCAGTATAGCGTTATTCATGCAAGCCTTTGAGCAAGGTCACTTTTAGAAGGGGGACTGTGGTTCAAATGGGATTTTAAAATGGCATATCTACTTCTTTATGAAAATATACACACACACACACACACACACGCACACACACACACCTGTGGTGACCTCCTGAATGAGCTCGGCAGCAGTGTGGCAGCCGTCCACCAGCAGGTGTGTCCAGGTGGAGAGCTCTTTGGGGGAGTCCACCCTGAACACGTGGGTCTCTACGCCCTGCTTCGTCCCAGTGCGCAGCCCAAACGACAGGTCCGACTCGTGGAGGGGAGAGGTCTTACTGGGGCCAGAGTGAACCAGCCTGAGAGAGGGAGAGAGAGAGAGAGAGAGAGAGAGAGAGAGAGAGAGAGAGAAAGAGTGTCATGGGTAATGTGCTATTTTATTGCTCTAAATGCTTTGGCAACATCTGAACAGTCATGCAACTTTGAAATTGAATTTGAGAGTGAGAGAGAGAGAGAGAGAGCAAGAGAGAGCATTAAGGGACAGAAAGATAGACAGGAAATGTTTTGTGGTTTGTTGAGGGTGATATGCGTGTGGAGCGTGATATGTGTGTGTGTGTGTGTGTGTGTGTGTGTTTGTGTGTGTGTGTGTGTGTGTGTGTGTGTGTGTGTGTATGTGTATGTGTGCGTGCGTTCGTATGTGCCTGTGCATGTACATGTGGGTAGCTGTGTGGTTTTGTATACGTGTCTTTGCAAGTGAGTAGCCGGGTGTGTGTGTATGTGTGTGTGTGTGTGTGTGTGTGCGTGTGGCTAGGAGTGTGTGTATTGATGTGTGCCCTTGCCTGGTGGTGATGAGAGGGTGACTCCTCTCTGGTTTGTCTAAGCTCTCTCGGCTCTCAGGTAGAGCCTGGTACAGAAGCAGGTCCTTGTTTGTCAGAACGGCCAGCAGAGACTTCTCTGATCCCTGTGAACACACACCAAACACACATAAAACACACATTCACACACGCACACAAAACACACACGCACACAAACACATACCTAATGTTGGACGAAATACTCTATTAGGCTGAACGACAATGCAATACCTTAACTGTACTATTGTCCAATTATCTAGGCCATCAAATGTATTTTGGGTGTCTCTAAGAATAGCTTGGATAAAAGTCAATTTTCCCTTTTACACAAAAATACATCTCTGTCTGTCTTTGTGCCTGTGCCTCTGTGTGTGCATGCTTTACTTTAGTCCTACGCTTTTTGGTGTTCTGTATGTATGGATGTGTGTTAGGAAAGGTGAACTATGTGACATGGCACAATCCCGCATTCCCAATATTGTTGTGAGATTCCAATAGCTGTCGTGAGGTGGGCTATAACTCAGAGCAGCGGTGACAGGCTAAGACAGCTCCTCTGCTGACACAGGTCTACTCCAACGGTGTATCTGTGCAGCTCATTTCTTTTCAGTTGGATAGACACTGGCAATGTCTCTCAAAAACCAGGCGCCACATATATTAGCTGTCCATCATAGAGCGACAGAGAGCAAAATTGATACAAATTAAAAAGTCAAGTCATTATATGCCTATTGTTTGGGCCTGGAGGCATCATTTAACCAATGCATGACACAATGTCAACCTTTTTATACTCCGACCTTATTATGACTATCTAAAATTACATTTCAAACTCTGATTAAAAATATGATTCTGTTATTTCTTCTATTTGTGATAACATCTCATGGGAAAAAATGCTTGATATTTCCTATTTTTCACTTCACAGCTATGATGTGAATGTCATTGCACTAAATAAGCAGACTGTGTTTGGCTGTGCCTCAGACACATGGAAAAACATGCCTTTTGCAGAAAAACACTGGCTGCCTTCTGTGAGTCATGGAGCAGGACCATGAGGGTGTGGCTGCAACGAGAGCGAGCGAATAACAGCCATGCCCTGACCACTGCATTGAAGCAGTGCTTTCATCTGTCTGGCCATACTGATAACATAACTTAAAATGATTATGATGAAAAAGATATGCATTAAAATATTGATCATTGCTCTTTAAGATTCAGGGTTGCAGAGCACTTAACCTCATCTACCTGGCCTGGCCTCCATTACGCCCCGCTTTGTTTATGCCATACGTCACACGGGAATAAGTGCACTTAGAAGGCACAAATGTATCTAAGGGCACTCAATGAAGTGTTATGGTTTGTAGACTCACAACCCTCAGGCAAGCCGAAAGGTTTGGAGTGGCTTTTTCTAACTCGTTAGATCTTTCTAGAAGGAAGGAGGGAAAGAATTTGGGCCAAGACTCAATGTAAATGGAAAGTACCAGGACTGCTCATGCCTTCCCAGCATGCACTGCATTGGACCCCCTGCTATGCATTGTGGGCCGTGACTCACAGATGTATGACCCGGACAGGATTAAGTAATCAACCCAACTGGGATTACTGTACATGAATGTGAGGATTAATGATGAGTCATGGTTTCTCCATCTCCGACCAGTTAAAAGACTGCAGCCTCCAGCATGGCCCCTAGTCCTAATCAACAGCCCTTAATCAGGTGATTTAGACAGGGCCATACGCTTGCCTCCCTGTGGTACCCCTCTTTCTCCTCTCTCCCCTTCTCCGCTTCACTCCTCTCCTCCCCTCTCCCCTATTCTCTGCTCTACTCCTCTCCTCTCCTCTCCTCTCCTCTCCTCTCCTCTCCTCTAGACTGGGCCATACAACTCCTTCTCCCCTTCCTGTGGCTCTTCACACCCCCCACCACTCTTCTACTCTCCTCTCCTCTCCTCTCCTCTCCTCCTCTCACCTGCACAGTGATCCATCCCAGGTGTTTGGGCTCCAGGCCTGGCTGCAGGCCCCTGAGGGCCTCCTTGGCGCGCGGCACCAGAGCCAGCATGACGGTGTGGATGGCCGTGCACCAGCCCTGGGCCATGGCCGGGTCCTTGGCCCGCAGGAACACCGAGGTCTTCCTGTCCGCCGTGGTCACCTCCAGGTACCTGGCGGGGTGATAGGAGGAGTGTGGGGAGGAGTGGGGGCTTGTTTAGAGGCAGGCAATACACACATACACAGGTACATGTGCACACACATACAGACCTGGTGGAGCAGTGAGAGGAGGGGAAGGGTGTATGCTGTGAAGTGTGTGTGTGTGTGTGTGTGTGTGTGTGTGTGTGTGTGTGTGTGTGTGTGTGTGTGTGTGTGTGTGTGTGTGTGTGTGTGTGTGTGTGTGTGTGTGTGTGTGTGTGTGTGTGTGTGTGTGTCTGTGTGTCTGTGTGTCTGTGTCTGTGTGTCTGTGTGTCTGTGGTGTGAGAACTGAGAGAAAGTGGAGTAGAGCATTATGTCCAATATTCCAATATGTGGTTTAATGTTCTGTATTATGTCCAATATTTCAATATGTGGTTTAATGTTCTGCATCATGTCCCAATATTTCAATATGTGGTTTAATGTTCTGCATTAGGTTCAATATTTCAATATGTGGTTTAATGTTCTGTATTTCTCACTAGTAGCTTACTTTGACACTAAAAGCATGTGCCTGTGTTGTGAAACTGCATGTACTGCTCCTAAACATGGAAGGCACCAGTGTTGATATCACTTATTGTTCTCTGTTTCGCGTCAACAGCCATTGATTAGGGTTGACTGAATGTCTCCTGGCTTTTGCTGTTATTGCATGATTATCTATCTTTTGCTGTTGAATACTTCAACCCTAATGATCTCCTTGTCTAGTCAGAGCAGCTGATGCGCATCATTGTAAATAAAACTCTGTTCCAGATTTTTCCTACCATTGGTCTGACTGGGTCGCCATTCATATGTGACCATTCAAAGCGAAATCAGTCGTTTTGCGCACAACATTATTTTGAGAAAATCAACAATAACAAACGTCCGGGTTAAAATGTTGAATTTCACGTTTTTGCATAATTCGACTGTATACAGTCTACAGTTTCATATCGTGAACGCATTTCATGGAAAAACATGCGTTTTGACTGTTAAACCCGGCGAAGATTCAACACATTTGCTGTCATCCCGTTGTGCACGCGCCGCTTAAAAAGGTGATTTCTCCTCTTCTGGCATATTGTGACAGGAGAACCATGTCAACTTTGGATGCGGTTATCTTAGCGATAGTTTGAGTAATACCCTCGATATACATATCGCTGGAAAGCGTAGTTTATGGCCGTTCACGTGAGCACAATAACTTAGTTTATTAATTAATTTAGTAAATTTTACCGAAACGGCTGGTTCCGCTTTACAGGGTCACATATGTGGTATCAAAATTACCATCAGGACAGAGCAGAGCTGTTGGTGTAGAAGGAGTCCATTCTCATGGGGTGTGTGTGTGTGTGTGTGTGTGTGTGTGTGTGTGTGTGTGTGTGTGTGTGTGTGTGTGTGTGTGTGTATACAGAAGCCCACAGGTGTGCAGCCCACCTGTTCTCTGTGTCTGGTGGGCACTGCCTCCTGCTGAGCTGGCACATCTTGAGGGCCACGCTCCTGGTCTCCTTCAGGTCCGCTCCGGCCGCCTGCTTCTGGGGGGTCATGGGG
>NC_085002.1:9051037-9063537 GCF_963854185.1 Sardina pilchardus | reverse complement strand
GTGTGTGTGTGTGTGTGTGTGTCTGTGAGAGAGAGAGAGCATGTGTGTGTGTGTGTGTGTGTGTGTGTGTGTGTGTGTGTGTGTGTGTGTGTGTGTGTGTGTGTGTGTGTGTATGTGTGTGTGTGCGTGTGCGTGTGTGTGTATGTATGTATGAGTGATGTTAGGGTGCTGATAATGAGTGAATTGGAGCATAGTTGAGAGGGTGGAGCACGAGCACAAATGGGACTGAGCAAGCACTAAGGAAGCTCAATTACCCAAACAAACTGTAGATCCTGTGTGTGTGTGTGTGTGCGTGTCTGAGTGTCTGTGTGTGTGTGTGTGTGTGTGTGTGTGTGTGTGTGTGTGTGTGTGTGTGTGTGTGTGTGTGTGTGTGTGTGTGTGTGTGTGCATGCCTGTCCACGCTGCATTCCGGTTTTCTCACCCTCGTTCGATGGGAAACGCTGGGAAGGCTAGCAAAGAATTTCACGCAGCCCAAATCCCAGTGCCCATCTCCCCGCCTCCCCACTGCGATCCAACCATCCGCTATCCTCTCATGACAGCCTCTCTATATCCCCTCCATCTCTTGCCCTCTTTCTCTCACTCTCTCTCTCTCTCTCTCTCCCCCTCCAGCTCGTTCACTCCCTCTCTCCCTCTTCTGCTTCAGTTTCTCAACCTCTCTCTCTCTCTCTCTCCACCCCTCTCTCTCTCTCTCTCTCTCTTTCCCCCTCTCCCCTTCCTTGTACCCCCCTAGTGCCCCATTAGCTGTGAGAAGAGCTCACCCTGGAAGCGCTGACTCGACACTGTAGATCCAGCACTAATCATATAAACTACTTGCTCACTGCCGAGACCCCCATCTCCCCCCTCCATCTCCCCCCTCCATCACTCCCTCACTCACTCACTCACTCACACGCACAGCACCACCCTCCCGCTGGCTCACGCTAGCCTGGGACCCCTCGTCCACTCCGTCACGTTAACCACACGCGGTGGGGGGGATGGCGCAAACACGGAGAAATGAAGAACACCGTACGGGAACTAGTGGGCCCTGCAGACTGCTGTGTGCAATGCCGTCATGGGAAATAACAAGAGGAGTGCAGGGCAGCTCCAACGTCTGGGTTAGGATGATAGGTCTTACAGTATGTCAGACCTGTGGATTAGCACAACTACTCTTCAGTCAGGTAGATGAAGTGAAATTGACTGTTTGACTGTACAAATTGCACACACTGATTCCAAAGTCTCAATTCCACTTCAATTCAGCCTCATCCTACTGACACGTAGAATTTAGGAAAGACAGGGTGAGAAAAAGCATGCCGCACTCAGTGCACTGCAGACTGAGGTGGGTAACTTGGCTTGAGAAAGTAAGGCTTCTTTTTCACATGTACTTCTTAAAAGAACTCATGTTCCCTTGAGATCAAGGACATTAAACAAGATGATTCAAATTAGCACAACTCAGCTTGTGAGATCTGGATTAATGGAACAAGTACAAGCAGTACATTGCATGACTTTTACTTTCTGAAGACACTGTCTAGAATGTAAAATTTGCTCATTTTCCAGTGCCTATGCTATGACGATACTTCTAATGAGGAGGTTGGGCAGATGCATTTTTACTGTCCAACCTCATCTCCCTGTGTTACAGAGAAGTTAGGTGGATAGCAACACACTGTAGTCACCAATTGTCAGCATTTGGCCATCAAGCTTATGACCAATACTCGAACAAAATTGCTGCCTGAATTTGCTCCTCTTTTAAGTCCACTATTTAGTGATAGACCGTCACACAGGTTGTGCATGGCAGATGACTGCACATTTCACACACACACACACACACACACACACACACACACACACACACACACACCCGCACACACGACCCAAAGCCATATCCCACATTTTCTCTGACTATGCAGGGCTTAAAAATATTATGTCGGAAAATTTGAGTTAGGGTTGGGCAGCACAGGGTGGTGTCCAGTACTTTTCCTGTTAATACTTGGCTCCATAAATTGGAAACTCACTGGAAACTGAGCTTATAGCCACACACATGTTAACTTCTCAAATACTCTCTCTCTCTCTCTTGCTCATATTCTGAAGAGTGCACTACTAGACACGGATAATGCCTGTTCTGTTCTATTCTGACACAGACACATGTTTGCGCTTGTGTTCATGTGAGTCGGTGTTACTGTAATGTATGTATAAGGCTTAGTGTATAGAGCATTACTCAAACAATCTAACACTCTGCTAAGTCAGCTATATGCAGACCTCCTCTCATACAACCCTTATTTATCATGTGCGCTTGTTTGTGCTTGAAAGTGTTGAGTGAGCATGCCAAATGTCCCTTTGAATTCAAATCCACTGATTTATTGGGAATCAGTGTGCATCTCTACAATCCAAGGTCTTCTACTTTTTTGTCACAGTGTTCCATCGTGGCTCATAAGCACTGGAACCTGTTCAACTTTTTGGGGGGATGTTTGCACATGCTCTAAATACCAGCAACCTCAAAGGAGTTGCATTACCATTTAAGGTATACTCCCTACTGGCCACAATGGAGGCACAGGCTGACCTCCCTCTAGTTCCAGGCAGAGAGAGATGGATGACACACTACGCACACACACACACACACACACACAACTTCTCATTGCCTTGTGCTGGAGACGTAGGCGAGCCAGGGAGAACACTAGCAGACTAGCGACACTGCTGTGAGGGCAATGTGTACGTACACGCGCAGAGAACGCGCTCACACTCATTGTTGGCACATCGCCGTTAAGCTGACGGCCTATTGGAAGAATGACGGTTCGTAATTCAATATGACTGATGATGTAGTGATGTGCTGGATGCTTTGGCCCACGCTGAAATGAAAAAGCTCAATCACTCAGCACGGCGGCTCTCACCATAAAAGGACACAAGGTCATGGGAAACGTAATCACGCTTTTCTGTTCATACAGATGTGCCATGAAACAGGAAGTTTGTGACATTATATGACATGAAAGAGGAAACAGATATTTGTGGCATGCTGAACAGGAACTTTCAGTCAAACGAAACTCAAAAGAAGTTGCTTTGTTTCATTTCCTTAGAAATTGTAGATGGTGGTCTATCTATCTATCTATCTATCTATCTATCTATCTATCTATCTATCTACCTATGCAATTACTGCTTTAAAATGAATGAGATCATCATGTCCTGAGGCCACCCTCAGGGGTACAGGGGTACAGTACGTGTCTCTTCAGGGTAGGAATGAGAGCTGCTCCTGACTTACCCTCCAGGATGACCTCCTTGCCCGTCTTCTTCAGGGCCTGCACAGCTTCGTCATGAGTGGCCTCCCTCAGGTCGCTCCCATTCACAGACAAGATGGCGTCCCCCACGTACAAGGCCTCCGTCTGGTCTGCAGCCAGGCCTTTGAAGATTTTTGAGATGAGGATGGGCATTTTGTTCTCCTTCCCCCCTGTGCAGAAAGAACAGTTCCAGTTAAATGGAGAACATTTTGAATGCGGGATGAGTGCAGCAGAGCATGATTGACATCCAACCAAACTATTCAGATCGCCACCACGTGGCTATACAAGGCAAACATATACGGCTCCGGAATCCCGACGGTGTTACGGATCACTCCCATTTTTTTCAAATTGAATCGTTTCTTCCTTGGGTCATTTCTGACCTTCCCTGAAAATTCCATCGAAATCCCTTCATTACTTGTTGAGTTACCTTGCTAACAGACAAACAGACAAACAGACAGACAGACAGAGAAACAAACCCCGGCGAAAACATAACCTCCTTGGCGGAGGTAATAAACTGGCTGTTTCATTTCCTTTCACAAAGGCAGCCTCCGAGAGGCGTGATTGTCTGACTGCAAAACTCTTCCTTAAAAACGGCAGTTTCTTTTCTGCTCCAATTGAAGACAGTGACACTCACGGTATGTGCTGTTAATTACTTTTGTAGAATTTTCAATCAGTGCTAAGAGTTAACTTAATGCTGCAATAATGCATGATTTCATAATCCCATCGATAGTGGTATTGAACTAAAACATCTGATCGGCATACCAGAAGGCAACTGTGAGAAACATAAAGATTGACCAACCTTCAGACCAACCGCACATAGAATATGAAACATTAAATATGAATGTGAGACACTGTAGGTAAGAATATTGAAGATTACATTCTGAAAAATGATGATCCTGAATCACTTTGAACTTCATTTGACATTCAAAATCATTTTGCATAAGAAAAGTTCTTGAATTAATTTACTGTTTTTACATTTTCTTCAGGTTGTGACAATCCTCTGAAATCGGGAACAAATAAGGCTAATGTGAACAACTGTCAAAATGAGGAGAAGACATATGGCTCCTTTAAAAAGGACATTTCTTCATTTCTTTCTTTATTGCTTTCTCAGTGCGCTCTCAGAGCAGTTCTCTCTCAGGGACTGCATTCTGCTTACATCTCTCAATGACACAGACCATCAGAACGTGTCATGCAGTCATCTGGAATTAACAAAGGTCCCATCACCAATACCCATCCATTCGGTGGCATTGGATATTTCTAACAATAGAATCTTAAACGTAACGGTGGGAGATTTCAGAAATCTCTCAAACTTGAGACAGCTTTACATAGCAAAAAACAGCATATCAAAGATAGAGGATGGAGCTTTCAAGGACCTCGTTCACCTGGAAAGGCTCAGACTGGATACCAACAAGTTGAAAAAAGTGACCAGAGGCTGGCTACAGGGATTATTTAGCCTCTCAGTGCTACGACTAGAGAACAATCAAATTGGGTACATTGAATATTCAGCTTTTGTGTCCCTTTTGAATTTGACAAGTGTACATCTGGAAAATAATCAACTTAGACACCTTGCCCAAGTCAAGTCTATATTTCAATTACCAAATTTATTGGAGTTACTCATTGGACAAAACAAACTTTGGGATTTTGTGTCTCATAACCTGTCAGCAACACCTTTGCAAATACATAGGCTTGATTTGTCTTCAAATCCATTACAGACATTTCAGATTACAAACAACATATTTCCAAACCTCAAATACCTCGACCTCACCTCATGTGGTCGGTACTCGAGACCTTTCCAATGGATAGTTCAGAACCAAAGTTTTTTGAACTCCACAGAGATATTCAGTGTGGGTGGATTTCAAACATCTGAGGGGATGGTTGAAATCATACAAACTTTCAATTCCTCCCTAAAGACACTCTACATTAATCACTTAAAGACACCACATTTTGAACAATTTTTACAAAAGATCTGCACTCATGTGCAAAAATCTCTAACTTTAAAAAACATTAAGATCCCCTCATTAAGTGACCACTCGTTTAAACCTTGCCACCAATTGTGGGAAATATACCTTGGGCACAATAAAATGCATACTATCTCTTCACTTGCATTTGAAGGTCTGAATCAACTGCAAGCACTACGCGTGTCGAATAATCCAATTACTGTACTGAACAATATTCTAAATGTTTTACCTAATTTGAAACAACTTGATATGTCCTTTAACAAAATAATCCATCTGGCCTGTTTTGACTTCAGCAATATAACTCGGCTGTACCTTTACAACAATAACATCTTAAAGATTCAACCTTGCACTTTCAATAAACTTACCAAATTGGAGGTGCTAAAACTGTCTTCAAATAAACTTGTAAGCCTTGAAAACATTTTTAACAACAGTCTACCAAACTTGAAAGTGCTGGATTTAGAAGGAAATAAGATAAGTCACGTCACCTTTGAGGTTTTCAGTGGGCTGCGTTCTCTTGAAGACTTGATTCTTGCTAATAATCAGATTAAAAGTATTTCTAAAAATGCTTTCAAAGGACTGAAAAGTTTAAAAAGTCTTGACTTGAAATCAAACAAGATCAAACAAAAAACATTGCAAAATCAAGGCTTGTTTCTTGGTATGCCAAACCTAGAAGTTCTGAATTTGGCACGCAATTCAATATCATTTAGCAGCCAGGAACTACAACCACCATTCATAACGTTAACGTCACTGAAAACACTGTATATGTATAGTCAGAACATGCAAAACCTGCCGTCAAACCTGCTACAAGGCCTGAATTTATTATCTCATATTTATGGAGGGGATCTCAACCTTCACCATGTGCATCCTAACACTTTCAGTCACACTCCCAACCTTACATTCCTGGACCTCAGCAAGAACAAGTTGTCAATGGAAACTTCTTTATCTCCAAGGATGTTTCATCCTATCCCTGGATTATCGGAACTCTATGTAACACAAAACCAGCTTCCGTCATTAAACTTTCTACTTGGTGCGAACCTGTCTCAGCTCACAGTTCTTAAAGCCTCTGATAATCAGCTACAGGGAATTAACGAGACTTTGAACCAATCTCTTCCTCAACTGGCCTACCTCGACCTACAAAAAAACCCATTTGTTTGTGACTGTAGCAATAAATGGTTCTTGGATTGGGCCAAAAATGACAACTACCCTCAAGTGGCATACTTGAATAAGTACAAATGTAGCTATCCATCAGCCCTAAAGGGACAATATCTGGAACAGTTCAACACAGAGTTCTGCGACCTGAACTTCGAATTCATCTGCTTTGTCATCAACTCCTCCCTGGTGATTCTAACAATGTTGGTCTCCTTCTGTTACAACTTTCTGCGATGGCAGCTGGTCTACGCCTACTACCTTTTCTTAGCGTTCCTCTATGACAGCAGGAAACAGCAGAGGCAGCACCAGCAAGGCTTCCAGTATGACGCCTTTGTGTCCTACAACTCCCAGGACGAGTTATGGGTCCTCAGAGAACTGCTGCCCAATCTGGAAGCCGACCAAGGATGGAGGCTGTGTCTCCACCACCGAGACTTTGAGCCAGGCAAGCCTATCATCGACAACATAGTGGACGGCATATACAGCAGCCGCAAGACCATCAGCGTGATCACGCGCAGCTACCTGAGGAGCGAGTGGTGCTCCAGGGAGATTCAGGTGGCCAGCTTCCGGCTGTTCGATGAGCAAAACGACGTGCTGATCCTGGTCTTCCTAGAGGATATCCCAACCCACCAGCTATCTCCGTATCACAGGATGCGCAAACTGGTGAAGAAGCGCACCTATCTCACCTGGCCCAAGCCTGGGGAGGACACCAGTGTCTTCTGGCAGAAGCTACAAATGGCCATGAACACCAAGAAAGGTGAAAACCCTATTCTCTTGGGACAGGAGATTAGATTTCCTTGCCTTGCCTTCCCTGACCATGTAGCAGCTGACTGATATAAAATCTGAAGGAGCGAAACACCATACAATCTATATTTAAATGTGTATTGTATAAAGAAATTAAATCTGTATTATCTACTTTAAAAATACATGATCAGATGTTTTGATAGCTATCATATACTGTACTTTGCATTTGAAATATAATAACATTAATTAACATTTCTAATTATATTATCACTCTGTTTTTTTTACAAATCTGTTCAAATTAAGTAAATTGTTACACTGCTTATCTAAGGGTTTGTTTTGTGGTGTTTTATTATATTTGACCTACAGTGTATATATAAATAAACAAATATCGTTAACAACATTGTTGTAAGTTGTAAGCATAATTGTCTCCTTGTTTGGGTAAACATATATTACTACTAAGATAGAATATCATCAATTACATCACGATGGAAAATCAAGGGGACATATCCCACACACACAAGATAAAGCATCTTATGTAAAACAGTATAGCTAAATATTTAAGAAAACCAGCCAGGGAGGAGAGACTCCCATATGTAAGTGTTTAAGACCGAGTTCAACAAGCTGATAAATTCACTCTCTTCCACGTGAGGCTCTATAGTGTCAATAACGGCAAGAGATTGGGTGTCTCCCGAGTGAGAGATGTCTGGGAGAGCCGATTAAATCACATTAATTCCAAATCCGTCTCTGAACAACTGGCCTGCTGCTGGTGATTCATGAAAGAGACTGGCATTTTAATTCATGCTGTGCCTTTCCAATCCTGAGCTGTGCTGCCATAATAAAACCTGAAGGTGCCACACTGAATGTCATGTGCATTTCAATCACTACGTTAGTGGCTTGTGGTACACGTACACACACACACACACACACACACACACACACCCTCACTCACACACACACACACACACACACACACACACACACACACACACACACACACACACACACACACACACACACACACACACACACACACACACACACATACACACACACACCCTCACTCACTCACTCACTCACTCACACTCACTCACACTCACTCACACACACACACACACACACACACACACACACACACACACACACACACACACACACACACACACACACACACACACACACACACACACACACACACACACACACAAACACACACACACACACACACACACACACACACACACACACACACACTGCCCCCTGCTCAGAGCCAAGGGGATGTGCAACTCCTAGCCAGGGCCAGCATGACATTTGGTGGCTATTCATAAGGGATGTAAAACATATCTAAAGGTGTTAAATTAAGGCCGGAGATCATCCACGTGTGACCTTTATTGGCCTTATCAAGATGGAGGAGCTGATTTTCTTGGATGCCCAACCCAGATGCTTTCCTCAGCTCTGAATTTGGTAATTCAGCTGGACAAATAGAATTATATTTCAACGAACAATCAAATGATTTGCATCCTGGTTGGTAAACAAACGCTTCATTGTGGATTATATATACATGTATATTATATATATATTATATATATAGCCCTTCTCATCAGCTGAAAGTTGTGTACTTTTCTTGGGCAAAGGTGTACTTCTCCAGAACTGTGAGTGATGAATCTCTAAGCATACTGTGAACTCATCCGACTGAAGACTCTATGCATGGTTTATGTTTTGAAAACATGATTAAGCCATGACACTGTGATGGACTGTAACTGCATCTCTGCGTCATATAGCTCCAATCTGTTCTGATAGGTCCAGATGAACACACTGTACGTAAATCTTCTTTAGTGCTGCATGGCTCCAGGTGGTATGCCAACCGTATGCAGTTGAAAGAAGCCGAGCCAACATTATTCCATCAAGCCCAACAATAGTTTTCATTGGAAATGACAGCTTTTCATTAGACTCAAAAGCCTCCAAAAATATTAAATGAACATCTGGTGATTCAAAGAGGCTTGAAAAGGTGACCTTGAGCATTTTACATGGAACATTGCAATGTGCCACTGTGTGGCAGACAGGAACAATCAATGATGTATGCTTACTTCCCTTTTTACTGTTCAACATACACATTTATGTTTCAAGGAATAAGGTAAATCCACCTCATTTCGTAGACTTCCGAGACTTTCGAAACATCTTACGGTGCTGGCCGAGATCTTACAGTGAGCTAATTATGCATAAGCTCCTTTGTGCAGCCATTGCTCTGCACACAGCCGACCCCTGACCTTTCAAGAGCCTGGGCGACACACCAGAGACAGCGTCCTTAATCTACCCAGATACCAGTCTTCATAGTCTGACCTCACAAATGAGAGCTCAATCAATCAAGACTCTCCTAAAATGTCCTCTGATGTACACTGGACAGCCACACAAAGTCAGAGACACCACCTAGTGTTAGCATAATATCTTCTGCAACAAAGTTGAGAGCATATTCGACAGCTGTCCAGGAACTTACTGCGTGCCTGAACACAATAGCAAAGATGATGGGGATTATTTGTGTTGCCTCAAATTTCAACTCAGATTTACACATTGAGTTGTGGCTACCACCACCCACGTGCACAGATGATACCGCTAATATGTGACTTACAACCGAGCTAGTCCAACCTTTCAAAGTCAGAATAATCCTGTCGTGTGGAGGCTGCTAGTCAGCCAGCTGGACAAACATACTGGCATCTCTGCACTGTTCTTGACCTTTGAGATAAGGACAAATGAAGTCTAGGCTGACTAAGTGGATGGAGGTTAAATTAAATAATTCAACTGACTGTCAATATCGTATTTAATAGACATGCTGTATTTATTTTGCTCCTTTGTCAACAAATACTGCACTGTTCTTGACCTCTTAGATAAGGACAAACAATGTACTCAATGACCTATACATGGATGGAAGTGTATTGAAATACTTAAGTTGGCTGTCAACCGTATGGTGTTTATGTTACTTTGTCAAAAAGAAATCAGCTTATTTCACTGTTTATATCACAGATTTACTGTTTTGTTCACCACAAAATGACAGAAATAGGATTGTGTGGAAATAGATAGTGGAGCACTGTATGCGATGGAAAATTACTTCCCTTCTACCACTAGCCTATCTATACGATCTCAGTACTGCTGCATATAAAATATTATGTTTGTCACAGCTATCAGCTGCACTTGTAGAGAGGCAAGGGTAGACCAAAACACTGTAGCAAATGTACCCATGCAACTGCACTTTGGACTCAACAACACAAGGTCATATTCACCACTCACATATTCTTCCAATATCACCGCACCACAGTATCTCTCTCTCTTTCTCTCTCTCTCCCTCTCTCTTGCTGTCTCCCCACATGCAAGGGGTGGGCTCCCCTAAAATAAACATCGCCAGTCTCGCTTCTCTCCGCTCCCCTATTTGACAGCTCTCCTCTGAGGCCAATGACTATGCCAGGCAGGGTAGTTTTCTGGTCAGCTGTTGGTGTGGTGGTGTCAACTACCCCCTCCCTGCCAACCCCCCACCTTCCTGCCACCCCTGTGACGCCTCACCCAGCAGTGAGAGACTCTCCGTTGCGAGACTTTGCTACCACCCACACTGTTGATTTAAGCTCTCCTGTTTCACGTAGGGACGCAGCTGTCTTTTAACTGCAGCAGTGTCACCGTTCGGCCCCGTCTACACGCGACTTGAGCTCACTCCAGGCCCCCCGGTCTGGGCTCCTCTGGTCAAACTCCCTCGCTTCTCACTCCTCAGTCCTCACTCACTCATTTCTCATGATAAAATGGAGCGAGACCTTAAGAGATCTCACATTGGGGTGTGCTTGTCATATAAAACCATATAGGCTACGTCCCAAACACTGGTGTGCCTAAGGCTGTCTTGACAGTGTACATGGTGAAAAGGTTCTGCATGTTCAGCCTTACTGAGATGTCTAACATTAAATTACAGTAATCGAGTGAGCAGTTTGAGGCAAACAATAAGGGGCTTAATTTGAAATGTACAATCATATTCTCAAAATAGACACATTACACATAGCAAGACTGTATTGCTATTTCATCTGGATAAATGTCACCAGAGGATACATAGACCCAGAGCAGACAGACAGCCACACACACAGCCACACACAGCCACACACACACACATACACACACACACACACACACACACACACACACACACACACACACACACACACACACACACACGCACACTTTCTTTCTATCAAAAAAGCCTGGTATTGTGGACTATGTTTTTCAGGATGTTTGTACTGGGAGGTGTGGGAAAGTGATCTGTTCAGCACCTGTACACATGCTTTAAATACACACATGTGTGGAGACATGAGATGGAACTCATGTAATGTGACTAGATGGAGAGGTATGGCCTGATGAGTTCCTTACTGACCTGTCTGTATGCCCTCAGGGGACAAAAACTCATCCTCCCTGGCAGTCTATACATGACGGTTTCATTTAGCAAAGCTCTGGCTGGCGAAGTTATTTAAAGTTCAGTGAGACCACAACGATTTCACAATTTAGTCATAGTTTAGGAAGTTATCATTCAAATGTTTTTCAGGTGGATGCCTTGCTGAGAAATAAGCTTTCGCGACATTCTTCTACAAAACGTGAACTGATTTCGTTCTTGCATTACAGCCAAACTCTTGGAGGACTTTCTGTTCAGGACATGAGCTGCCCGACCGTCGATATTTCTACTCCTGCTTCCCACTTAGATTAAACAGGGCAACTTCCTCTACAGTCATTTTCGAGAGATGTCAGGGTATTCCAGTGATATACAGTTCGTTCGATAGAGAGAGAAATGACAAAACAGACTTGAACGGTCTTGAACAGAGCTTGACTAAGTTGTGCCGAACGAATGCTCCATTTTGTAGCGAGGACGTCAACTGAAGTTAACTCCTCACAATGAAGCGTGTCAATTCATTCGAGGACTTCATTCTTCTTACCTTTAATACTGATTCCCAGACCTCCTACGTCTTGCTTGGTCACGCGCACCGTGCGCTTTACGTTGGTGATGGTCTCCGGGACCGGAGACGAAGCAAGGTTGGCCGGGTCACCGTTGACTGCCCCGGCAGGCACCGGGGTGGGTTTCGTGGCTTCATCTCCGTCAACTTCTCCAGGAGTCAGAGTCAGTGTTTCGTCGCTTAAAGTGGCTAGAACACGGATCCAACGGTCCACGGTGATACGAAGTTCTAACAGTCCGCTTTTCTGTGCCTTCATCGCGGCAGCCATGTTCAACGCATTCCTGGAATACCACTTGACGAGCTGGCAGTCCTGTAAAGAGATAGGGGTGGGGAGAGATGCCAAGAGATACAGCCCCCTCCTCCAACTCTCTCTCTCTCTCTCTCTCTCTCTCTCTCTCTCTCTCTCTCTCTCTCTCTCTCTCTCTCTCTCTCTCTCTCTCTCTCTC
>NC_085002.1:9038537-9046037 GCF_963854185.1 Sardina pilchardus | reverse complement strand
TTCTCTAATGGCCAATAATAACGGCCATAAATATTCATGTTTGCTTCTCATTAAGACAATTACAGTAATCCTGTAGCCTACACACTCCACCTCTGCGTCTTATTTTATGTTTTTTTTCCCTTTAAGGGGTGTTTATTGCCATGCACCTGGTAGACCAGAGGGGAGCTAAATGATGCTGTAGGTTTCCTTGATCAGTTGAGCGAGAAAAGGCATTCGATACAAACAGTTAAAAGACATCTCAGTGTTGTTGAACTGGTCCCTCCCTCCCCTACTGAAAAATTCGTGGTCGACACATGCAGCTCACAGAACTGCACACACTTTCAAGGGCAGCAAGGACAGTAGGAGACGTGACTGACACTGTCCGACTTGGCTAAATTAGCCTCTATTGTAGTCAACGTGAATAACCGTGAAGCACAGGAAGTCCGAAGAGTGGGCTATGGTGGGGATTCCAGGAGCTTTTCACTGTAAGTAGGCTACAATTACTGAGGAATGTAGGCTAAGCGAGAGAATAAGGTTTAGCCTTTGAATGTTTGTTGAATGTTGCATGTTTGTCTGCCTGTCTTTCACGGCAGTTTTACTTGTGGTCTAGTCTAATTATGAGCGTAGCCATCCATTCCAGAGGCAACTTGACATGGAAAAACGGAGAAATGATTTATGAGTTTATGCTCCGGGATTTCAGTCACGTTTGTCCTCTGGTTGGCTATTTATATGATTTTATTCGTCTATGATAAGGTCTGTTCAAAAAATATCTATCGATTTTTCTCCGTTTCAGCCTTCAAACATAATAGTTTGTAGTTGTCAAATGTATGATGTTGACATGATAAACATTAGCATACTATGTATTTTTTTTGATTATTTTTGTAGGACTAACCTACTCTTTTCTTTCTTGAAAATGATGACAGCCACTACAGAGTGTAGCGTTGGTGTTACTGCAAATATATGATTAATATGGTTAATAATATATATTTTTATTATTATTAATAATGATATTATTAGTAATAAAAATATTATGAATATGCTAATTGTCAGCTAATAATACAGTTATTAATATGAATGTGTGCACCTGGTGTAATATCAAACACACCTGCACACACACACACACACACACACACACACACACACACACACACACACACACACACACACACACACACACACACACACACACACGTATAAAATGTGTAAATGCATACATCGATTGTATTATTATTGGCATCATTATTGCCACTGAATATTCAATATTTTTTTCAAAGCAATCTAATCATTTGGGGAAACTCTGAGAGCCTTTTTGTTGTGGAATGCTAAGCAAACAACTGAACAACTAGTGCTTGCTCACACTTGTATCAGGCATCACAAAGCCATCACTGAGCTCATAGGGGCAGTTTCCTGTAGCAAAGGATGCATTCGACACAGACTGCTGAATAGCTGGGCCCTGTAAGTCTCTCTCTCTCTCTCTCTCTCTCTCTCTCTCTCTCTCTCATACACACAGACACACAGACACACACACACACACACACACACAGTCCCCACCACCTCCCCACACTCTGTTTTCCGCGGCAGGATTTGGAGCTAATCCACTAGGCAAAGTTTCACACCATCTGGAGTTTACAGCTCCTCAAGAGCTGAGCAGCAGGAGGGCCCCTAGCAGAGGATACAAGAGCACACCCACTCCAGCCTGCCCCCACAGGGGACAATGCCCAGTGCCACCCCGCCCGCCAGCCCTCGCCAGGTCGCCTGTGCCCAGGGACTGGCCCCAATATCATGATTTAATCCTCAGGGAGGTGTGTGCTGGGGGGGGGGGGGGGGTTGCTCCTCCTAAGTATAAATAATGAATGAGCTCTTTAGAGGTGTGAAGGCCATTGATGCTGCTGGAGATGGAGGTTTATTATCATGGAGGCGATTGCCACTAGGGAGCAGTGATGTTTCTCTGGGCGGCAACACGGGGGCTGATGGTGATGGATCTGATGGTTATGGTCTTTTTAAGAACTTTTAAAAGCCATTTGAATGCAAAACCCCCTCAGTGTTAATCCCTCACCAACCTAGCCCTACTTTTGTCAACCATCAGAGGCATTAGATGAGGGAATTCTGATGGGATTGGATAATGGCTCATTCAGGGTGGGAGATTTGAAATATATTACCTTGGCTGTGCTTATGAGAGAGCATGTAGACGGGTGCATACTTTGTTCTCACTCTTGGGCAATCGTTCCTTCATTTGTGGAGACTTTTTTGTGTCTTTATTCAATTACACTCAGTTAAAAACATATGTAGCCACTTGCATGGTATGGTGTTTTTTCTCTTTAGTAAATGGTGTGTGTGTGTGTGTGTGTGTGTGTGTGTGTGTGGGTTGCACACTCCCGAGTACAAGACAGATTCCTTTCCTCTGACTTTTAAAAGGGAAATAAACGACAAAGGGCCCTTCAGGTTTGCATTAGTGGTCTAATTGGTTTTGGCTTTGACTGAGGTTTGCAGCTTGGCTGAGCGGCGCTTTGGTCGTGTGGGGGGGATGCTGCACCTCGGAGAGTCAGAGACATGGAGGGAGAAAACGAGGACGGGAGAGGGAGAGAGAGAGAGAGAGAGAAAGAGAGAGAGAGATGGAAGGAGCGGGAAGGCAACATAAACAGAGTTCATATTTGTGGGAGACTGATTGTACTGAGAAAGACTTAGTAGGAACAGATAGATAGATAGACAGAAAGAGAGAGAGAGAGAGAGCAATGAACACACAGCCACAGAGATATTGGATGACTTGACTTGACAGAATGAACAGAACAAATGGAAATGCTCTCTCTCTCTCACTCTCTCTCTCTCTCTCTCTCTCTCTCTCCCGCTTTCTCTCTCTATTCAATTAAATTCAATTGAGTTTTATTGGCATGACAAAATACAATTTGTATTGCTAAAGCACTACATGCAATTAGTAGTAGTATGTGTGTGTCTTTTTTGTTTGTGCCCTTCACTGATGAGTTGACTCCCTTTTTCTATGACAAGCTTCTATATATCTTGTTATCTATACCCTTGCACCCTTCATTCCTCTCCTAATGCTATTCAGACTTTCATCCTTAATGTTTTAAAAGTCTGGGTGCATTGCTGCATATAGGAAAGAATTGATCTCGTATTTCTTTCCATTGGCAGCATTCAGCCAAGAATCTGAGGTGCTGTTTCTATGTCACCTTGGTTACAGTTGGTGCACAGCCTGTGTTCTCTGGGCAGCCAGGTTTGCCTGCCCGTCTCGATAGCCAGACAGTGTATTGCTTAGTCTGTACCTGGTCAAGGTTCTTCTCTGTCTGGTATCAGTGACTGCCACAACTCTCTGTACTCACAGTATACTATATCTCTCTCTCTCTTTCTCTGTATGTATGTGTGTGCATGTGTGTGTGTGTGTGTGTGTGTGTGTGTGTGTGTGTGTGTGTGTGTGTGTGTGTGTGTGTGTGTGTGTGTGTGTGTGTGTGTGTGTGTGTGTGTGTGTGTGTTTTCACTGGCCTACCCCCATCTCAGGGCAGAGCAGAGCAGAGCACCATCTTCGCCACCATCACCTGCCTGTGTTGCTGTAGGTTCCAGATGCAGGGAGGTCTGGCCTCCACCTCGGCACCCCACCCCACCCTACCCCACCCCACCCCTGACCTGGTAGCTAGTCTGTCTCTCATTAATGATTAGAGTCCCTGTATCTCCTAGACTTCCAAAAGGAGAGATGTGGTATGGGGTTTTGTGAAGAGCTACAGACACAAAGGAACATAACATGACAAACCGTGCAAATGGATGGTCCTGTCAGGTATGGAAAAGTACAGAGCCCCAGAAGCACAGGCTTAGTGTTATTTATGCGTTGTTAGGTCAAACTTGAGCATGAAGTTTGTTCTTAGGCCAACGAGACCTTTGAAATGAGATCTCTTGCACTCATTTGTTGCATAAGGGCATCTAATATTTCATGGAGCCCTATGAAAACCGTCTGTTGTGTCATAATAAACAACGTGATCCGTCTCAGGATGTTAGCACGTGCGGTATCTCATGCTTCCACCCCCTTGTGCGTAATCACTGCAGAGTTGCAGTAACAATAAATCCAATGTTTTGAACAGTCACCCCCAAACTAATCCTCCATCAGCCTAAAATCACTCAAAGAGTGACACATAAAAGCAATACAGACAAAAAAAACTTGCAAACACTTAATAGCAAGTTTTCCATGCAGTGTTAAGTCACTGCAATTACTGCCAAATTGCAAAAGGCTTTGAACAAAAACATCAGTAAAAAATGTTAGGACAAGCCAAGCAGTCTTGCGTTGCCTCTTGTTATTGTGTGTTTGGTGAGATGGCACCAGTCGGATTTCACCAGAACCAAGCTGGGCAATGTTTGTCAACGTCTCTGTCCATGTCTGCTACACATGCGTGGAGAGAGAGAGGAGAGGAGAGGAGAGGAGAGGAGAGGAGTGGAGAGAGAGAGGAGAGGAGAGGAGAGGAGAGGAGAGGAGAGGTGAGCTGATGCTGGAAGAATGGATTAGCTGTGAGGGAGACATGGACGTAATTGACAGCAGGCTGGACAGCTGGTTCTTGTTGCCGGGCGCTGCACGGACAGGCCGGGGAGATTGTATCCAGATGTGTGCCGCCTCCTCCGATCGCCCGCCAACAACAATTCCCTGGAATGTCAGTCTGCTGGAGACCTGGGCCTGTTAGCATGACGACGTTCCCCAAACGGTTGAGGAGCCATAACTCCCAGTCTCTGCTCTCTGCTTTATGGGGATTTGCTTTCTGTTTTGTTCTCTGTTTGGGGGTTTAGGAGTATCCCTCAGACCTCGTTAAGGACATGTTCTATAGGTGTCCTCTGATGTTGTCTGTGAATATCCTCTTGTAGTGCTTCTTGTAAAGCAAGGGGAATATAGCAAGGGGGAATAAGCCAGGGGAATATATATATATATATATATATACACACACATACACACATTTTTCAACTTTTTTCAAACTATACTTGTGGTAAACTGAAAGAACATATTCGCGGACAACATATGTTGACTGTGCCCACATATACTGCAACAACAAAGTCTTACCAGTTGGCCATTGTTTTCTTTATTCAAAAGTGGTCCAGAATGAATTCAGCCTTCTCCTCATTCTTTGGAGTTTAGTGAACTTTCCACACGTGACCGGGGAGACGATTCTGGCACTTGATAGTTTGCAGGCGTTCTGCATTTTTTATTCCGTCCTCTTTTGTGATGCGCGGAGGGCGGAACAAAGGTACCAGTCTCCCGGCAGTAAATTAGAAGGGTGACCATTTTTTAAAAAGCCTCTGAAAAGGGGCTTACCAGCACATTAAGCTTTTTAATACCCCTCTTTCTCCACCAAAAACTCCTCCTTCACTTTTAAACAAAGCCCATTTTTTAAGCTTGTTCCCACTCTCTCCCCCGCCCGCCGCCCCCTCCTCTCTTTTCAGTCTCTCCATCTCTCTGTCTCTGCGTCTTTCTTTCTCCCTCGCTCGCTCGCTCTTTGGGTGTTGTGATGGAAAGGCCAGCTGTTCTGTAGCTGTCGGCACCCGGGCGGATTACCCCGACCGAAAAAAAAAAAAAAAAAAATTCCCACTTCAGACGGTGTGAACTCCCATGAAGTCTGGGCAGGAATGCGGCTCGTAGCGCGGAGGGACACAGCAGCATTTCTCACTGTCACCTCTCCGTGAGCCGAGACATGTGGGGGATCCAGGAGCCTCGGAGACCCAACGGATGCTGGACCCCCCCCTACGCCACCTCCTCATGTTTATACACAGCGAGGCTAAGGAGGTTTTCAGCAGAGGCTGATGTTTTTGCATTACCTTGCCCAGCATGCTGCCCCAATAGCCCCCCCTCCCACTTCTTCCTCCTCCCCCCCCACCTCCTCCTGCCCTGGAGGTACGAGTCGATCCCCATCAGCTCTTTTCCTGCCTGGGACTGGCGAGGCAGCCTCAGGGCTACTGCTGCTGTCCGGGGGATTTGTCCGAGCCAAACTCAGCTCTCAAATCCGGCATAAACAAGGCCTCAGGTGGGCTTGTGTGTTGTTGTCAGGTAGCCAGTTACAGAGAGATAGAGAAAGAGAGAGAGGGGGAGAGAGGGAGGGAGGGAGGGAGTGTGTGTGTGTGTGTGTTTGCCAGTTGCTCTGAGGCGAGGCTATATCCTCTACAAGCCTGAGCGGCTCTGAAACCCAATGTGGGAGACACATTCCACAGCAATGTATTCCTTCTCTCTCTCCCTCCCTCTTTCTCTCTCTTTCTCTCTCTCTCCCTCTCTCTCTCTCTCTGTCTTTCTTTGCCCTTATCTTCAGAGCTGTAATTGAGTCCTTGGTTTATAGAAAAAAAAAATCTCACAGGCTGCATCTCTTCATGGCCAGGTGTTCAGGACACACACTGCAGCTGAACCACCTGCAAAACACAGGTGTGTGTGTGGGTGTGTGTGTGGGTGCGTGTGTGGGTGTGTGTATGTGTGTTAGTCACGTGTGTGTCGCAATAACACAGCTGCCGCTCACACCCCGGGGTCAGCAAGAGATGAGGAGATAGAGGGATTAAAGGCCGGCGCACAGGTGGATGGGGAGAGAGGAAATACGCTGAAATAAGAGACAGATAGATAAATAGAGAGAGAGACATGGTCATGGTACACCTGCCCATGGAGGTGAGCAGAGCTGCCTCTTTATGAAACAGACTGGATGGACTTTCCCTTTCTCTCTGTCTCTCCCCTTCTCTCTCTCAGGATTGGTCAGTTTCAAGGCCTAATAGACATAACAATAGTTCTTATGTTCTTAAAGTGTACAGGCATACATACATAGATTCCTAAATCACAATTATATGACTGCGAATAATAATCATGAAACATATATACAATACTATATATTATAAACATATATATACGTTATAATAGTTTTAACTATGGTCAAATAGTGGTATATTGCAAACAGTGTAAATAAATGAAATATAAAAACAAATAAAAATCTTATCTAACCCCAGCATGCCTTGTGTTACCGATCAGAGGGTGGGCGCACAATGCACAGCTTTGTCACACATAGAGCGAGGCTTTGTTCCGGTCCCTTCTCTAAACCCTGCACAATATGGCCATTTAGTCGCGGACATCTCCCTTCATCCCCCAATATGTATCCTGTATCGGCCCCGCCGCGCAGTCCAGCGAGGTACCATTACACGGTCTGGGAGACCACGTCTTGACTTTTATCATCCTCGCTCTCTCCCTGCCCCTCCGCCTCTCTCTCTCTCTCTCTCTCTCTCTCTCTCTCTCTCTCTCTCTCTCTTCTCTCTCTCTCTCCTCTCTCTCTCGATCCCTCTCCACAGATGGCGCAAGTTAATTGCATTATCGTCCTTGTTATTAATGTCACCTGCCACTGTAAATTCAGGAGGAATAATGTGTGTGTGTGCGTTAGGGAGGGCATTTGATGGTTCAACCGATTGCAACAATCAGTTCAAGTGTAGGCCAGATTAATAGTTGTATTTACACATTATACACACCCAGACACACACACACACACACACACACACACACATACACACAGTGCAGGG
>NC_085002.1:9031037-9036037 GCF_963854185.1 Sardina pilchardus | reverse complement strand
CCTCTCCTCCTCTCCTCTCCTCTCCTCTCCTCTCCTCTCCTCTCCTCTCCCCTCCTCTCCTCTCCTCTCTTCTCGTCTGCCTTGGGGCACTTCCTCTCCGGCCCATGGGATAATTGCTCATTTAGGGCTGTGGCCTGACCGTCTCCCCCGGCCGTCCCTGTGTGTTCACATGGGTCTACCATGCGCCCCTTCCCAGCCCTTTGACGGGGGCCACTTCAGTGGGCTACTGCTGCTGTGGACTCCGATCCCCCCCGCCCTCCCTCCCTCCCGCTCTCCCTCTTTCTGATGCTAATTGTGCATCCAGGCCCTAAAGCCTGTCATGCTAATGAACGGGCATCTCACCATTCAGGATGCAGGAGGCTCCTGGCCTTGTGGTCTGACACTTTTCACACAGCCACGTTAAGTGAAAACAGTCAGAGTGGTTATGCCAGGTTTGGACCACTGGGAATCAGCCCACAAGCTAAGTGCTAAGATGCTCATGCCCTGCAGGTAATGAATTGTCTTACACTGGACACACTCGTAATGCTGATGCAGTCTACATGTTACTCTCAGACAGTCCACTACAGTAGATACGAGTACAACTCATTACTTCCAGTCCTCACATTATACAGTAGCCTAGTTTTGGGTTGGAGGTCCAGCTATTACATTATTTGTATGTATACATATCATTGACATATCTGAGGTGGACATTTACGTTATATACTGTATATTTGAGATCCCCATTTATCAGATTTCTGATCAAGATAAGTGTACTGTATGTGCTTGAGGAGAAGAGAGTGTGAAAAGTGCTATAGCACACATTGCCAAATAGCTCCCGAGAGTGAAGAGGCTGGGATGTGGAAAAGTGGCCTCTGTCGTTCGGCCATTCTCCTCTCCTCCAGTCCTCTGCTCTGCCACTGTGTCAACAGCTGTGGGCCGCCGGTGACTGTACAGTCGGAAGACTGTGGAGGTCTGATTTCACAGCTGTGAGGCATCCAAAGCCCCACTGCCCAGCTGTTCCTGTCGGAACTCTGGGGCCTTGTGAACTCACCGCTGGCCCCCGGAACCCTTCGCCTCCCCACCCACGGTCCTCCCTCCGCTGTCTGCGCATCTGAGGAGCCGTGTGGGCGAGATATGGGCGACTGGGGGGGACGTAGGGCAGACGAACGAGCGAGCGAGTCTCCTGAGGAATGCCGTGCCTTATCTCCGAGGCCTTTTTTCCCCTCCTCCGTTCCCATCCCTCATGCGTTGACACACAAGACCGTTAAAGACAGACGAGGGAGTGAGATCATACTTTTTGCTCGCCCCTTTTTTTCTCACTCTCTCTCTTTCTCAGACACACTCTCCCATGCTCTCTCTCACTCTCTGTCTCTCTCTCTCTCTTTCTGCTTTCAACAGGCCGGAGAGCGAAAGAGAGAGAGGAGAATAGAGGAGTAGAATGTGGCCCTTGTTGGAAAGCTGTGTTTATTTTTCTAAAAGTAGATGCTCTGAGAGGGAGCGTGTGAACGTTGCCAGATGCTTGGGGTTCACTGAGATATCTCATTTTGTGGTGGAGAACTTTTTTTTGCCACGAAAAGTCTCATAAGGTCCAGTAAAATGATTAGCATATGTGTGCATGTATCTGTTTATCCTTGAGTGCTATTGTGCCCATGAGAGCAAGGCTTTGCATATTTACATCCCTCTCAATGAATGCAGGAGAAACATGAATTCAGAGCCACTGTTGACATTAATTCTCAGCAGAAATCTTGGATAATGCATACACACACATGCAGAAACACTCTCAACCATACACACTGTGCTCAAAGTCATACGTATCGAATATAACATGACCTAAAGCCTTTTAGCCGATAAAGTATAACTATGAAAACAATCGACCGGAGTCCGTTGAACTGCCTCCATGTATCTCTTGTTCTCAGTCGTCTGAGTCAACAGTGTCAACTGTTGTTTGTTTAAGCTGTTTAGATTATGCTAAGTGCGATGATTTAGCGAACAGTTTAGGCACCTGGGCCGTCAAACGTCTATTCCTGCGGCGTCGACGTGCTGGGAGAAATAGCACATGTTAATGAGCTGCTAATGTTCAGTGGGAACAAGAGCCAGGGAACGGGAGTGTGTTTGCTCATCTCCTCGAGTGGGACGACTGGCTGCCAATGGCTTAGGAGGCTTTTTTTTTTTGTTTGATCTGAAAGTTGTTGTTCCATATGGATGAAAAGAAAAGATGATTGCGGCCAAGGGAAATGCCTGTAGATTGAGAGCAATTTAGTTCCATATCTCGTTATCTTGTTTTCTGCCTACACACAGTGAATGCAGTGTCAAGGAAACATTTCTTTGTTCTGTGGATCATGCAGTAGGCAAACTGTAATGATGGAGGCAATTAGTTGGACTGTCACCAGCACATCATTTTTCGTAGGTTCTAAGAGCGTTGTTGCATCATTCTGGAAGTGAGCTAGTCTCCTGAGAGAGAGTAAAAAAACACAATGCTGCGGTTTCTCATCAATTGGAGTTGAAGAGCCCCTCACCCTTCCTGAGCTGGCACCGAGTCTGTGTAGCCTTTGAGTGCCAGAACAATTAGTTATGTTAATTACAAGACCCCAGCACTAAATACATTAAATAGGTTGAGCCCCATTGGCTGAGAGCCACGGGGAGAGGGCGTGGCTAAGGGCTCTGACATCAGCCCTCCACTTTGAGTAAGCAAAGAGAGTGTGGGAAAAGACACACGCAGAGCGAGAGAGAGAGAGAGAGGGAGAAATGTACACACAAGCCTGAGACAGCCGAGGACTAGAGACTAGAAGATTGAGTCAGAGACAACAAAGGACAGATAAAAGCGTGCGGTTAGAGAAAGCAGCGCGCGAGAGAGAAAGATAACACGGTGCAGAGGACGACAGAAGAGAGCGAGAGAGAGAGAGAGAGCAACGTGTGTGTGTGCCCGTGAGTGTGTCCTCCTGCCTGGATCGCCTTTCCCATCTGGCTCCCATCTGTGTCGGTGGTTGGGGAGAGCAGGCTGACTGCAGCTCACATATGTGGGAAGCCTAACACATGCCCAGCATATGAAGGCAAGCGAACAGGGAAGAAAAGAAAGAGAGAGAGAGAGAGAGAGAGATAGGAAGAAAGACAGGAGCGTGCACACTTCTCCATTCTCTCACTCACTCACTTGAGACAGACAGCAGCAGAGGACGAGCAAAGGACGCGCTCATCACAACTCTTTTGGAATAAGCCAGACAAACGACGGACTACCTTAGGGAGGAGGTGAGCCACGCAAATGTATTTATGTGTGTGTGTGTGTGTGTGTGTGTGTGTGTGTGTTCTTGCTCTGTGCTTCCCAATCAGAGCACTCAATCACAGTAGTCTTTGTTGAGATAGCAGCAGGGATAGCACACGGGAGTGCTCCAAAGCACTCAGTCTCTGATTCTTTAGTCTACTGCCGGTTGTCATCTGCATCCTGCTCATTTCATACCCAGGTGCAGTTTAGCCCAATAAGTAGAGGCTATGGAACAGTCATTAGGTGTGCACAGCAGTGGTATACCTCATGAAAGGAGCGTTGTGTAGTCTTCCTGTGTGTGTGTGTGTGTGTGTGTGTGTGTGTGTGTAGAGGTGTGAGAGATGCTGACCTGCATGTGTGTGTATAGTGCTTATTGCTTCCACGTGGCACTTCTTTGAGCACAGTGGCGTCCCGTCTCTTCCTTCTTCCTACCGTCACGACGCCTCCGTTTGAGTGAATCATCTGTGGAGCCCTGCAGCCCCATGCTGTCCTGCTGGGAAGGGTTATCACCAGAGCAGAGGGGTTTATGGCCGGCGTCATGTGAACACTGGAAGTTGTTTCCTTGAGAGCTTCTGCTAACTAGTAACAGTTGGACTGGCTTCCGAGCTGTAACTGTGTACCGTTGTGTAAATGGCCTGTGCGTGTGTGTGTGTGTGTATGTGTGTCAATAATGTCAGTCCAAGCTGAACAAACATGGGAAGGAATGTATTTTCTGAAGTGTCTCCTTTGTGGCCTCATAGATTGTGTTGGGCGTGAGAAGGAGATACTGTTAATAGAGAGAGCAAGAAAGAAAGAGAGAGAGAGAGGGGGGGGGGCACTTGCTACGTTTTTACGGATGCAGTGCTCCAGATCTCAGTTCATGGAGTACACAACTGTGGAGTGTCAAGACTACATGACCTATGACAGGGGACGGCTGGACACTGTCACTCTGACAGAAGTTTGTGTGTATATGTGTGTGTGTGTGTGTGTGTGTGTGTGAGAGAGAGAGAGAGGCAGAGAGAGTGTGCGTGCATGCAAATGTATTTGTGTGTATGTGTGTGTGTGTGTGTGTGTGCTTGCTGTAAAGGTTCCCGTGTACGCTAAACTATTAGCTGAGGTTTATACATTGATTTTGCAAAATGTCTTCAGTTATGAGGTTAATACACAGGGCAGTTAATATGGTCTTAATATGGTTTTGTTTTTTAACTTGCATAAAACACTGTCTTGCGTTTTATACACAGTGCGGCCAATACACCGGAAATGACTGTATGCTGGCTTCACTGAGTTTTTCGTAATTATATTGAAAGACTGCTGGACTGTGAACACCCGACAAGCTGATTGCATGATGTGGAACATGTCCCATTAAACTGGAATAAATGAGGAACCTCAGCAGTGGCAGAAAGAGAGAGAGAGAGAGGGAGGGAGAGAGGGAGGAAGGGAGGGAGAGTTGGAGGGCTTGCACACGTGCACAGAGCAGCTGTTATCCCCGAATGAAGCAGGAAACACTAGATTTGTTCCAGTGCCTGACTGTAGAGTAACTGTCAGTGTGTGATCTGTGCCGGCTACCGATCCCCATCTATTAGCCCCTCAGTAACCGTTAGATGAAATATGTTGGTGTGTGTGTGTGGTATTGAATGCAGCTTTTGTATCTAAGGGGTGTGTGTGTGTGTGTGTGTGTGTAGTTTTAGTTCTGGCAGGGCTTGTGGGCCCGTAGAGAGAGACGGTGCAGCAGGAGTGTGTCCAGTGCCTCGCGGCGCACACACACACACTCTGCATAACTGGCCCC
>NC_085002.1:8993537-9028537 GCF_963854185.1 Sardina pilchardus | reverse complement strand
AGAGAGAGTGTGTGTGTGTGTGTGTGTATGTGTGTGTGTGTGTGTGGTTGGCGTCCCGGTTGTGCTGTATATTTTGATGGGGCCATGTTGCCCGTCTGTTGCCCTGTTGGGGGTTGAAGAATAGGAATCAAGCAGAAGGACGAGCTCCCTGCGCCCCAGCCCATGTTTTTAATGCCTCATGTAATTGCCGGGGCTCGTTTGTCATGCTGCCACCGAAAAGAGCCAATCACAGCTGCTGGTGGCCTGAGTGATTGATTAGGAAGCGAATCAATTAGTCGCACCGAGGTGAGAGGCCGGGTAACTCAATAAGCAGATAATCTACTAGTGCCGGTCAAGCAGAGGGTCTTACTTTCTCCCCCGACACAGATAAACATTAGAGCTTAATGTGTGTACCTCTCTGGTGGACGCTCACATTTGCTCGCTGGTGAAAAGGGAGCCAAGTCCCCCTAATGGGTCTGCAGGCCTACCTGCCTGTCTCTGGGTGAACGCTCCAGAAGAGCACGGAGATCTCCGGTCTCCCGTGCATACCTCTTCCAAGGTTTGCGCCCACACGGCATATTTGCTGGGACAGACTTTATGGTAGCACTGTGGTGGTTAACACTGTGCTCTCTCTCCATCTCTCTCTCTCTCTCTCTCTCTCTCTCTCTTTCTCTTTTGCCTCTAAGCACTTCTCCATTCCCTTTCCACCCTTTGCCAGACAAGCAAAGCAGACATGCAGACGGGCACTCACACACAGACACACACACATACACGTGTAGAGAGAGAGAGAGAGAGAGAGAGAGAGAGAGAGAGTGACATACAGGTTAAACAGCACAGAGCTGCTCTCTTCTGTAAAGGTGCCTGTTTTAGTTGGTGCTTTGCCAGAATAAGAGCGGTGGGTGTACGTGTATGTGCAGGGTTTCCCCCAGAAAATGTGTTAGTTAAGGTGGTGTCTGTCCAGGGGAAGGGGGCGTCGCCGTAGCGTCCCCGCCGCATCGCCGCCACTGTCCTACGATGGGGGGGGGGGGGGGGGGGGGGGTCGAGACCGTTGGTTTAACTGCAGCCGAGACCGAGTGATAACGACCGAGTCTTTTAGGAAGCAAGTTGGAGTCGAATCCGAGTCTTAAAGGAGTCAAGGCCGCATCAAGACCAACCAAAGAAAGAGGTTTTCATAATTTACATCACCAAGGATCATATAACAGTTCAATTCCCAAAGGGTAGAGAGGGGATTGTTGGCTACAGGAGCAGTCTAGCACACACTTGTCTAAATAACTTCTTTTCTGATTTACTTTAAGACAAGGAGGTCAGCTGAAGTAAAAATTTAGTAGGCTGTCAGCATTTCATTAATGTTGAAAATGTTGAATTTTGACAGTAATGACAGCAATGTACCTGGATTTCACATTCATTGTATCAGATTTAATTGTATCAGCAACCAATTAAACATCATTAACACAATTTAGACAATATTATACCTTAAAAGTGTAAGTTTACAACTCCAATACAGGGCCTTTTGTATCTTTCAAAACATTTGCACTGCTCAGCATAGCACCATAGGATATATTTTAAAGCCAGTCAATATTATAATATTCTATTAAGACCAAGAATATTTGTAATGGTGGATATTTTAGAATATACCATGAAATATGGTATAGTATGGTAAAGTTAGTGAATTGTGATTTAGTAGCCTAAAGCTGCAATTCTTTGATTGAAAAGTTTTGAAGAAATCCAAGGCACTCTTCGTCTTCATTAAAAAGCTTTTAATTAAATTAGAGCTAGTTCATAATTGAACAGTTTGCCTAATTCTTTGATTGAAGCTGTATATTGTGCGTGCCTGTTGCTCATATAGCATAAGAGAGCCGGAACGTTTTTAATGCTTTTTAAAACATAATTAGCGAGATCGTACCGCATTGAACGCTAATATTTTGTCACTAGCACCCAAATCTGTCATCTGTCAAATACAGTTGCATGTTCAGCTCTGAACAAAAACATTCAGGAATTATTTCTACAAAACGGAAACGTGTGTCCCGCCCGGTCGGGATGAATGAAACTGGCATGGGAGACAAGAGGCTACAGTTTAATGTTTAAACTAGCCTGTGTAAACCTCAGACAATTTCAGTATTTTACAACACGTGAATGAATAGCCGTCACAAGTTGTTGTTAGCTGTAGGCTAGATGGCACAAGTGTTTGTCACATTACAAGATGCAGTGGGCTATGCATTCATAGTAGAGGAGTGATAAAAAAAAAGATAAAGCGCTCAAAAGTGTTGCGCTTTATCTTTTGTGCCGCTCATCCCACACATTTGGTAGATTCAACGGAGAACCATTCCTGTGAGAGTCGTCAAATCTAGCTAGGTTTAGGCTATTTGTGTTCGCAGTCACTCTGAGATATGCGTGGCAGTGGCACCTGACCTGATATCAAATACTCATGCTGTATGAGCGCGTCGCCTGAGCGCATAGGCCAACTCGATTTGAAAAAGTTTATTTTTTGTATGCGTTCTACAGAGAAGGGAGACTAGCGGCTACGGTTTGGAATGACAGGGAGAAAACATGACAGAGTAATACGGCGAATATCACTATACATAATATATTTATTTATTTATTTATTTATTGAAGACCCTAGTTAAGGCGGCAGCCCTGTGTTGTTAAGGCGGCCGCCTTAGCAGGAAAGCGCTGCGGGAAACCCTGATGTGTGTGTGCGTGTGTGTGTGTGTTTGTAGGTTGTGTGGAGTGTGTGTTGGCCAAGGTAAACACGACAAGCGCTTGACAGTCTTACGTTTCTGATGAAACACCCTGTCTTTTTCCTCTCGCTTGGCGCCTGTAATGGGCCGCCTAATTTGTGCAGCCTGTCTGTGTTTTTCTTCTCTCTGGGGTGTCCTTCGTACACACACACAGAGAGACACACACGCACACACACACACACACACATGATTAGTTGGGAATTAAAACAAGATATCCCTTGCAATTCACATCTGGGCAAAATTTGCCTATGCATCTGTGGAAAATATAATTATAATGTTATAATATTAGATTAAATCTGCTCCGCTGTAAATTCCAGCAAAATTAATCTTCCTCATAGCCTCCATTCTCACATTTTAAATATTAATAGTGAAGGATATGCTACGTTTTACTTCTCAACAACCTTCCATATCGGAGAGATATAACTCACTGTCCCTGTACACACACACACACACACACACACACACACACACACACTCTCTCTCTCTCTCTCTCTCTCTCTCTCTCTCTCTCTCTCTCTCTCTCTGAAAATGAGCAGCCACCTCTGAGTGAAGCCTCTTAGTGTTATTTGCTCAGTTGCCCTCACTGGGAGACAGGGGAAACTCATAACCTGTTGCCGAGCTGTGTGGGGAGCACCACACACACACACACACACACACGCACACACACACACACACACGTTGGCAGGGAGGAACAGATGTGTGTGTATTGTCAGCGTGAGGGGACTGACAGGCACCAGGTGCAGCTTTTGTTTCGCCCCCTGCCTTAAGTCCTCGCTCTGCGCCGCGTGTATTTGTGTGCCTGCGTGCGTGCGTGTGTGTGTGTGTGTGTGTCTCCGTGACTGTGTGGTTCTCCCTCTCTTTTGCTACTTTGCATTCTCCAGCCCTCCCCTCCCCTCATCCCTCTCTCCCTCCCTCCCTCCCCTGGAACACATTGTCTCTCTCTTGGACGGGGCGGCCGCTCCAGCCTTCTGTCCCTCTCCTCTGACACAGGTGACTGTTGGGGGCCCAGCTGGCCGCCTCTTGCCCGATTAGGCCCATATGGTGAAAAGGACAGAAGGAGAGAGAGGGGGAGGGAGGGCGGAGGAGGAGGGGAGGAGGGGAGGTGGGGGTGGAAAGGCAGAATACCCCCCCACACACACACACTGTCACACACACACACACACACACACACACTGCTGCTGCTAAGGAGCTGATAGCTTAACCCTTTTGTATCCTTTGCTTCGGGGGCCGTTTCTATCTGTCCCCTTCTCCCTCTCTCTCTCTCTCTCTCTCTCTCTCTCTCTCTCTGCTCTGTCGTTTAGTGAGGTAGTGCCCGGAGGCGGTACAAGGCTTCATATCTTTTGTTCTCGCGTGTTTAAATGATTTCTAAGCACTGGGCCTTTTAGCGGGGTATTTTAATGGAAATTCATATATCATGTGAAACAAAGGCGCGCCACTCATTTAAAATACGCTCTTTGCCCAAATGCTTTCTATGTTAAGTGTTTTTGCCTGGGGTAGGGGAAAAAAGGAAAACAGTTTTTTTTATTCTCTCTCGCTGTCACTTGTTTGGGTTGAGTTATCTCTTTTGTATTTATTGTTGAATTAAACATATTTTCCCCAGCCCTTTAAATCATATACTTGTTGGCCTCATAAAAACCTTCAGGAAGCTAAACATTGCTATTAATCGTAATGCAGTATTTACTACCTACAATAATAACAATGCTGCTACGGTTATTAGTATCGATGCACTGAATTCAGTCTCTATGCCATCTTGACAAACAGTTGGGGTTTGCATTTGCAATGCCCCTCATAAATAGCACAAGGGTATATTTGTATGTTATTTTATACTGATCTTAAAAAAAAAACAATTGAATAATTTCTGTGTCTCGTGCATTTGCAAGCTCAAAGACGCACATGTGCAGGAGAGGCGTCTGAGTCTGAGTGACAGGCCTGAGGTCTTAATACGGGCAAAGCCACGGTGACACCTGTGCGGGCAGCTGTCTGTCCAAACCGCAGGGTCACCTGTGCTAGCCCACACAGGGCTCAGCCTCTCACTGATGGACTCACTGCACCACGAGCCCAGGAAACAGCAGTGCATTAAAAGAGGAAGAATGTCGATTAAAAGAGGAAGTATTTCTCTTCTATCAGACTAGTGCATGAACTAGGCTCCCTTGTATTCCAATGAAAGGTTGCTGCTCAATGATACTCCAGACGTCAAATTCCAGACATACTGTAACTTCTTGAAGATTTTTCTTTACAAAATCCTGTCTTGTGACAAGATCAAAATCCTGTCTTGTGACAGATCAAAACAGCCACTGCCATGTGTTCATATTGTGTTGTGTCTCTGACAAGTGTGAAATACAATAGGCCATCCCCTGGTCTTCGTGTTGGTGCAGGGCTGATATGGTGTGTGTGTGTGTGTGTGTCTTGTGTGTGTGAGATCCTTTTTTAAGCACAAGGTCACATAGTAGGTCACAACAGGCACATGTCAGGACATGTCCTTCAGAGATATGTGAGTGTTTGTGCGAGTGTGTGTGTGTGTGTTTGTGTGTGTGTGTGTGTGTGTGTGTGTGTGTGTGTGTGTGTGTGTGCATGTGTGACTGAGTGTGTGTGTGTGTGTGTGTGTGTGTGTGTGTGTGTGTGTGTGTGTGTGTGTGTGGGTGTGTGTGGGTGTGCGTGTGTGACTGAGTGTGTGTGTGTGTGTGTGTGCGTGTGTGTGTGTGTGTGTGTGGTATGAAGCGTTGCTAGGCTCCTGTCACACAGGCACAAAGGAAGGCAGTAGAGTCTCCGACGCCATCACCTGACATGCACCTCCCTCCCTCCATACTGTATTAGTACAGCTGGGAGCAGCGAGCGCTCTGTCTGACAGATCTCCACTCCCTTTCAGTCTTGTGGTCCAGGTGCTGATATCTTTTTTCCAAGACAAGCTCATGCCCAGAAGACCCAATTCTTTTGGACATTTCCCCTTTTCAACTCTCTCTCTCTCTCTCTCTCCCCGTCTCTTTCTCCCTCCCTCTCTCTCCCTGTCTCCCTCCCTCTCTCTCCCTCCCTCTCTCTCTCTCTCTCTCTCTCCCTCTCTCCCTCACCTGACACCCTATCTCTCCCCAGCTGTGGCTCTGCATGCCTATTTACCCTCAAGGGCAGAGCGCACCTGGAGCACCTGGAGCCTTGCACTCGTCTCTCGCCCCCATTTCACCATCCCCCCATCCACTCCCCCTGCTTCTCTTCTCTCTCTTTATTCTATCCCTCCATTCCACCTTTCAAAACAGTAGAAGAGGACAGCATTTATCGCATGCAAAATCTGATGGCTATATCACATGTATATCATGTGTACAATCATTTCACTATTGTAACATTTTCTGGCCATATCACATGTAAAATCATTTGTCCATATCACATAGAAAATCCTCTGACAAGGTCACAGAAAATCCTTTGAATATTGTCAACATTATTGTATTGAAGTAACTGGATTATACTTATTGTTTTCATGGTTTCATCTGGTCCCTTTCCACAGGTATATAAAATCAAGCACCTGGTTTATGAATGCAGACAGCATGGTGCTTGATTTTATACACCTGTGGCAAGGAACCTGAGGAAACCCATGAATATGGGAGCTAACCGAAGCTAACCTATTGAAGATTACAAAACCCACTCAAAGTCAGATGACAGAAGTGTGTAGGACAAAACTTCTGCATTTGTTCGATATTCCCATGTTTTTTCCCCATAGGACAAATTGCTTGGACTTGGATCTCCATATATGGGCAAACCAGCTTTTTTTGTAGGCAAACTTCAGAGGTCTATTGATTGGTTTCATCAGGTCCCTTTCCACAGGTGTATTAATCAGGCACCATGCAGTCTACATAGATAATCAAGGTGCTTGATTTTATACACCTGTATAAAGGGACTTGATGAAACCCATGAATTGGTTTCACCTGTCGTTTTGTTTGATTAGTGCCTTGTTCCATGTTCACCTGTGTCTCCTTGCTCTTGCCCTGTGGTTTGTGTTCCCTGATTAGTTCCCTGTGTACTGAAGGCCTTGTGTTTGCCTTGCTCTAAGCTTGCTCATTGTGTTTCTACCTCACCTTGCTGTTTGTGTTCGCATGCTGTTGTGCGGCTGGCTCCTCTGCTCGCTTGTGAGTAAAAGCTTCTGAGTTCTGAGTTCTAGCCTGGTGTCAAGTGTGTGGTGGGGCATTTGGGTCCAGTCAAACCTGTGAGTGTGACACGAACTGGTCTCTGGTCCTTGTCCTTGTCAGTGGAGAGTGTGTGTGTGTGTGTGTGTGTGTGTGTGTGTGTCTGCGTGTCCAGAGTGGAGTCGGTGCTATGAGTGTGAGGGGGTTAAGAGATCAACAGGGCTCAAGGGGATGGAAGTGTGTGTGTCGGTGTGTGTGTGGTAGTGGTGTTGGTGGTGGGTACAGGGGTATAGGGGTGTCCATACATCAGCTGTCTCCCGTCTCCCTTCATTTGTCAGCATTAGCGTGGGGAGTGGAGAGCGCCTCAGCTGTGTCAAATGAATGCTAAAGATGACCTTTTCTCTGTCTCGTCTGATGCGGGGCGGGAAGGGGACCAATTATGGCCTCGTCCACAGGGACATGTTGTCCGTTGCCCGAATGCTGTTTGCTGTGAGACGTTGCCTGGACAGGTGGCACACACACACACACACACACTCCTCAGCAGAGCATATTTATTTTTTCTACCGAATCAATATTTATCAGCGAGGACGGACGGCAGTTTCTAGAATGAGCGCGCTCACCGTGTGTCCCCTGGTGTCACAGAGTCCATGTCCCAGCTGCTTTAAGTCTACATGCAGTGTGTGTGTGTGTGTGTGTGTGTTTGTATACGTGTGTGTCTATTTTTCTTGCTGTGTCCTAGTGCTTCTCTGTCTCTGTCTCTTTCTCTCTCTCTCTCTCGCTCCCTCTCTGAGTGTGTGTGTCTGTGTGTGTGTGTGTAAATAATGTGACAAGTAGTCTCTCCTCCCAAACGCCTTGGCCTCAGGTGTGAAGGAGCAGTTGTGTGTTTAGCCAGCCGTAGCCATAGCCAGTGCCTCATGAGGCAAGCGCTGCCCAAAGACAAGAGGAGGAGGAGGAAGAGGAGGAAGAGGAGGAGGAGGAAGAGATAGGGGTGAGAGAGTTCAACCAGAAGCACAAAGAGAATTCAAGTGTCTACACTAAACCAAATTGAGGCAACTTAAAATCATATGTTACTATACAACATCCTAGACATTAACAGTGCATATGAAATAAGAATTTAATATTAGATATTTCCCTAACCTTCAATATAAGTCATGACTGATATTCCCACATAGCCACACACAATATTGAGATACAGTATGGCATATTTTATTTTAGAAGATTTTGTATGGCGCCCACATCCACACACCTCCACACCCACATCCTTCTAAATATTTGTTTCTCTCGAGCCAACACCAGAACCCTTTTTCCAAGGTGTTAGATAACTCGGCCCTGATAAGATAATTTTCTCAACAGAAGGGGTGGATACAGGATTAATGTGTGTGTGTGTGTGTGTTTGTGCATTTCTCCTGCCGTGTGGCAGAGGCCCAAATGGCTGCCCGCCTGCCTCTCCCTCTACCCGCATCCATCCCTCACTCGCTCTCTCTCTCTCGCGCGCGCTCTCTTTCTCTCCTCCTCTCTTCCGTCCTTCCTGCCCTCCTGAGAGCAGGGACAGGTGGACAGAAGGCGGGGTGCTCCGCCGAGCCGAGCGATCCGTCCGAGTTGCCCGAGCAAGCGGCACTGCAGGCATTTTCAGACAGGCAGCAGGCGGGGCAGCCCTGAGTCGCTCGGTCGGACAGGCGCGGTGACAGCCAGGACCCCACTCACGAACCGGGTGGAGGGAGGCTCAGGTGCAGCTTAGAGGGAGCTGTCAAATCAAGAGTACCAGGGGGCAATAAAGAGTTTACCAAGCCCCTCTAACCCCCCCTCACACACACACACCTCCTCAGCCCCTCACCGTCTCCTTTTTTTCTCCGTTTTTATTCAATAAGGTAATAGATTATTCATTTATTGTGCCCATTGTTAATTCATTTCACTCCTCAGCACCGGGACGGGCCTCCTCTTTTGCGTGTGAATTATCTCTTTGTCCGGGCGCTTAATTTCCAAGCCATCGGTTTTTATATTGTCATTTGCATCATATTACGTGCAGCATGTGTCTTTTTTGTGGGAATGACTGAACACTCAGGGAGCGCATTCAAACCTGAGCAATAAAAGCGCAGCGTTAAGAAGTTTTTGAGGGGCAATCGCATTAAAGTCCCCCTCCCCTCCAAGAAAAAAAAAAAAACTCATGTGGCTTTATCTTAAGAGGGGCGTTGGGTGACCTTTGGCAAGCGGCTCTGTCTTGCCTGTCTATTAAGCAGTGCTCTAAAAGCATTTTCAGCGGGCTCATACACTCCAAATGGAGACAAGAGCCGCCTTCACGCATCTCCGCGGAGACAATGGCATCTCTGATCTACGACGTCCCCGGCCCGGCTATCTGGTGGTCCATTGAGCCGCAATGGCGCATTGAGCCGTGCGGCCGTTTAGCGCTCAAAGGGCTTTGTGGGCCTTGTTAGCGAGCGTGAAATAGCAGGTCCCTGCGCCTTTTCTCCGCGAAAGGGGGACTCAATGACACGCCATTCTTAAAGGCCACAATGGCGCCTTCATTGTAGCCCGAGCTCGGGACTGCCCCAAGTTTTTGGGAGACATCTGCTTTCTGGAAGTGGGGTGGGGGTGGTGTGTGTGAGAGTGTGTGTGTGTGTGTGAGAGTGTGTGTGTGTGTGGGAGGGGTGTAGGGTCAGGCGCTGGTGTTTTCTTGTGTTGTGTAGTGACAAAGCGCAAGCTTTCCTCTCGGTAGGGAGAATATGGTCCAGTGAGTGGGTGGACCGCTCTGAGCCATTGTTTTAGTGTGTGTGTGTGCTGCTGCTGCATCGTTTCAGCCTCTCCTCAGCGCAACATGTTGGGCTCTGGGTTGGCTCTGCACCACTGATGTTTTATATTCTTTGTATGTCCACAAAGGAGGTTTATGGTGGGAGCTCTTAATCCTGTGGAACCACCAGCTCAATCAATAACAACATTTTCTCTCTCTCTCTCTCTGCTTCTCTTGTTGTCTCTCTCCCCTCCGCTCTCCCTCCCCCTCCTCTCTTTGTCCATCCTCCATCTCCTCCCCCTCCCACTCCTCCTCCTCTCCCTCTTTCTCCTCCCTCTCCTCTCCCCCTCGGCTCACTCTCTCTGACAGACAGTGGAGAGAAGAAGAAGGTCTCTGCCATGCCCGGTTCCCCCGTGGATGTGAAGACTCATTCCAGACCGGCTCCCTCCGCCATGCCTCCTCTCCCCTCCGTCAACCCCAGTGGCCCGCGGCCAGCCGCCTTCTCCTCCACAGCGCGTGAGTGTTCACCACCTGTCTCTCTCCTCTCTCTCTCTCTCTCTCTCTCTCGCTCCCCCATCACTACTGACTCTTTCTCTCTCTGCATTTTACTCAAGAGATGCGGTACACGCAGGAGTTGTTTGTGTGTACAAATGTGCTATTTTATGATTAGGAAATTACATTTTTCTCTCTCTGTCTGTAGTTAGTGAGCACAGCGTTGTTAGATATCTAGATAGAATTGCATGCAGTTCTCTAGTGTCACAATAATGAGAGAGGGGCAGTTGTGTTTACTCAGTCTCTTTGGAATGATTTGGAACACTGGTGGCCAGTTCTGGTTGAGTTGCCCTACTATTGCCCCCTGGTGTTTCCCTGAAGCAATGCACCCTTAAGCAAACTTTCGTGGGTGATTTATTTTTCCATTTTCTGTTTCCCATCACTGTTTGACTATTTCATGGCCAAGTCATGGGCAGTCTGTTAAATAGGAATAATAATGTCCATTTGACCAGTGGCTGGCCCGGTGTTTGCTTTAGCTGATAGCTGATAGCTGAAAGCGGCACACTTATTGTTATCTGTCAGGAATTACTATTATTCCTGTCTCCCTATTTTTGTTTTAATTATTATTAGCCATATTTAACCCTTTCATCAAGCTTGCCCCCTAGCCTTATTTTAAACCTGTGCTACCCCGTGCTCTCTGACTTTAATTAAGCTTCATGCCATCATTTTATAATGTTTTGTTGTGTTTGTGTGTGTATGCAAAGCTGATGTTGATATTTTAAGCCACTGCCCAAACAAGCGTTTTGTATTGAGATCAAATAGACAGTACATTTCCAGCTCCTCATAATGCTTTATTTTCCGGTCCTGATTCATGCATACCATTTCAAACCCATCAGTGGGTACATCCATCCATGCCTGTGTTTCCATCCTTTCCCTCATCTCTCTCTCCCTCTCTCTCTCCCCCTCTCTCCCTGCAGTGACCAACGGGATGAACCACTCGCCGCCCACCCTCAACGCGGTGCCCTCCCCGCCGCAGCGCTATAGCAACGGCCCGTCCTCCTCCTCCTCGTCCTCGCTGGCCAATCAGCAGCTGCCGGCCACCTGTGGCGCGCGGCAGCTCAGCAAGCTCAAGCGCTTCCTCACCACGCTGCAGCAGTTCGGCAACGACATCTCGCCCGAGATCGGCGAGAGCGTCCGGAACCTGGTGCTGGCCCTCGTGGTACGAGTGTTTTCCCCACCATCCCTCTCTCCTTCCCCCCGTCGTCTCTCTCTCTCTCTCTCTTTAGTGCTGGGTGTTTCACAAGGTCTTCATAGTCAGTTTGCTTACCACAGTGACCTGAACTAATACAAAGCATACGCCCAGCACAGTTCAGTCAGTGGGTCGTTTAAAACATTCTTGTAAAACAAATAAAAAATTCTTCCCAAGTTCAGAATTTGTGTCCTTTCATGAGAAACCAGGTCTCCACTGTGCTGCAGCTGGCATGGTTTTGTCTCATGGCTTTATGCAGTAAATATGTCAGGAGACTTATAGGGATGGATTCTTTCCTTCTGGTTGTGGGAATCCTCTCTCATTTTTGCTTCGTTCCGTACAGAACTCCACTGTGACCATCGAGGAGTTCCACTCAAGACTGCAGGAGGCGACCAACTTCCCCCTGCGGCCATTCGTCATTCCTTTCTTAAAGGTAAAAGCTTCTTTCTCCTCCTTTCTTTCTTCCTCTCTCTCTCTCTCCCTCCCTCCCTCCGTCTCTGTCTGTCTACATTCACACTGTTTATCTGATACTGAGTAGTGAGTTTTCCAGTTTCCAGTCTCTGTGCCCATATAAAGCTTCTAATGTGCGGATCATTTTTCTCCGATGGGGACATTTTCTCTCTACTTTTCCCCTTCGCCTGACTCCCCGAGACAACATCCTCGTTTCACTTCTGACAGAGCAAGGACAACTGCTTATATGGCTGCCTTTAGTATCTCATCCAGCTCCCACAGATGGGAGATCTAGGAGAGGCTAGGCTGTAAGATGATTACTTACTCAGAAGGATGTCATTTCGGACTCCACATGTCTGCTCGGAGTTAATAAGTTTGTCAAGAGACTACATCTGTTTTCTTTTTTTTTTTTAAATTATGGACAACTCTGGCTTACTTCAGTGTAAATGCTAATGGCGTTAATATAACAGTGAACAACCAGCGTTGACTGAAAGTGTTGCACTTTGCCCTCAGCCATGGAAATCTAATTGGACACAGTCCTGACTGAAATCATATACCTGTTAAACAGGCCGCCTCGGGAGCAGGGCCTTTGAAATCCACGCCGGGCCTGTTTTAGTCATCAGCGCTGCTGCTGGGTACCCTGCTCCTTAGCCACGCTTCTCTTCTGCATCTCGGTGTTTGTATAGGATTTAGGGATTTCGCTCTTTACTTTTTCTCCAAAGGGAGCCCCAGAATGACAGAGTTTTGCTACGATAAGCAAGATAAGTTAAAGATGGGGTGAGTGGAGATTGAGGAAGCCCCCAAAACAGACATTCGCTGTCATCGGGTTCCTATCTTTGATTTTGTGATTTATGGATCCGCTCCCCCCCCCCCCCGCCCCCTTTTTCCAAGATGGTTTGGGAGACAGGTTCCGAGAGCTCGGAAGTGTGAAACACGACTATAAACCATTCCAGCTCTTTTACGGGCTCTGCGCGCCATATGGGCTCCACTGCAGATTAGCACGGGCGTCCGATGCTTTTGCCCGACCAGAAAGGGGGAAAAAAAGGAAAAGAAAGGAGAGAGCATCTGAATGACAGGCAGCATATGCGCCGCCGACGGGGTCCTTTAAGACGAGGAGGAAGTGAAGGATAATTATGCACAGAGGAGTCTGGCCTTCATTAGAGCAGGGAGAGAGAGAGAGAGAGATAGGAATGGAGAAAACCAGAGAAACAGAGCAACAGAGAAATGGAAATGAGAAAGAGATAGAAAGAGAGAGAGAGAGAAACAAAGAGAGAGAGAGAGAGAGAGAGAGAGAGACAGAGAGAGAGAGAGGAGTGCTCGGTGGATAAGGTTGAGCTCCTTTTGAAGTTGTTCTGTGTGGGTAGGCTAGAGGTTAGCCAAGCAGAGAGGGGGTTAAGGTCAAGTTAAGTTTAGAGAGCCAAGTTTGGGTTCCCTCTCCTAGAGAAGTGCACTTTTCACAAAGAGCTGTGGTCACTTCTTGGGGTCCTTCCACAGAGGATTCAGATGTTGCCACACCACACCAACAAAAACAAGACAAAAACAACACACTCACGACCCTGATTTGAATAAATCTCGTTACCCTAGCAACTGCTTTTTTTATTTGCCACAGCGTTTGCAAAAAGCCCTTTTAGAAAAGGATTTGACGAAACCCAGCATTGCGATCGGGATCCAGTACATTTCAGCGCCGTCGGCCCAGAAGAAGAAAAATGATTTTGCGCACGCACCAAGTGTCACCGCAAAATGCATTTGTATTGGAAACATTCGCGAGTCCCTTTGCTCTGGTTCAAGTCAGCGTCGGTGAGGCCGCGCCCGTGTGTTTTTCTCCCGCCGATTGCCGGTGCGATTGTGTTTGAGGGACCGCGAGTGATTCATGGGGTGCTCTCTGAGCCGGGGGGGGTGGGGGGGTGACGGTGTGCAGACCACAGGGGCTTTCTGTTTTGGGAAAAAAGAAAAAAAGAAAAAAAGAAACAGGAGAACGTTGAGCAGACGCCACGAGCGGAGCCGAGCGGAGACGCCGAGGCTGCCGCCCGGAGACGGCCGCGCTGGCCTGCTTACCGCTCGGGAGGCGCCGGCACCGCGCAGGTCTGGTGTTCGTCTCGCCGCGGATCGCCACACACACACACACACACACACACACACACACAGAGAGAGAGATAGACAGCGGAGTCTCCACAGAGTCCAAACACACACACACACAGAGACACAGACCCAGTGCAGTGCTGACGGTGGGGGCATCTGTTGCTTATCTCTCATCTCCTCTCCTCTGGAAGTGAGCATTTTATGGTGATACTGACCAGAGACCAGTGGCCTGGTCAGCTTACACTCCCCCCTCCCCACACACACAACCTCCCCAGGAGCCCAGCTCTGACCTGGGCTGATGGATTACCCCAAGGCCTCGGTGTTTCTGGGTCGGTCGAGGGCTATCTCACTGCCCTTTGGGTGGTGTATCGCTGGTGTGTATGCTTGTGACTGAGTGAGTGTGTGTGTGTGTGAGGGAGAAAGAGAGTGAGTCCAAGTGTGTGTGTGTGTGTGTCCCTCTCTCATGTATGCGTTGTCTGTCTCGTGTCCCCCCCTCCAGGCCAACCTGCCCCTGCTGCAGAGGGAGCTGCTGCACTGTGCGCGGGCGGCCAAGCAGACCCCGGCCCAGTACCTGTCCCAGCACGAGCACCTGCTGCTCAGCACCACCGCCCCCTCCCCGCCCGACTCCACCGAGCTGCTGCTCGAGCCCCGCGACGACAAGAGACACAGCCCCAGCAGGTACACACACACACACACACACACACACGCTCACACACACACACACACACACACACACACACACACACACACACACACACACACACACACACAATGCACACTGTATGTGCACACGTTGAAACCTATGTGCTTGTACATACTGAACGGGCTAAAAGAAGCATTCACATTGATGAAAACATGCAGTAAGAGCTTAAGAAAAACAAACACACACACACACACACACACACACACACACACACACGCGCGCGCGCACTGTATGTGTTCTATGTGCACACTTTGAAACCTTTGTGTATTGAACGGGCGAAAACAAGCATGCATAGATGAAAACATACAGTGAGAGCTTAAGAAACACACACACATACACAGACCAATGGACATATACTGTATGTTTCCCTACATACAATGTACATGTACTTTCTCAGTGGGCTGACAGACTCTGGTCTATTTGTGTGTGTGTGTGTATGTGTGTGTGTGTGTGTGTGTGTGTGTGTGTGTGTGCGTGCTCCAGGGGAAAGGAGAACGGTTTTCACGAGCGCCCCCCGGCCTCGCTGGAGCCCCCGACCAAGCGCATCTGCACCATCAGCCCGGCGCCCCGCCACAGCCCCGCCCACCCGCTGCCGCTGGCCAATCAGATCCACCCCACGCCGCCGCCCCTGCAGCACTACGCCATCGACGACATCGCCGCGCCGCACCTCTACAGGGAGCCCCACCGCATCCTGGAGCTCAGGGAGCTCAAAGACAGACCCCGCGTACCAGGTGAGCAACACACACACACACACACACACACACACACACACAGACACTGTAAACACACACACATACACACACATGTACACATACACACTGTAAACACACACACACACACACACACACACACACACACACGCATGCACGTACCGTAAAAACACACACACACACACACACATTCGCAAACATACACATTTTCTTAACACGTACACAAAGTAGAAGATCCAAATTTTGTTGAACAGACGGGGACATGTTGGTAGTGGGACTGGAGCTGTTCACTACTGAGCCTTTGTCTCTGTGTGTGTGTGTGTGTGTGTGTGCCTGCGTGCGTGGCCACTTGTAGGAGTCATTGGTGTTGAAAATGACACACTTCTGTCTGAGGGCCACATGTATCCAGAAGAGAGCTTTAATTAGAGTGGTGGCCACAGATCACAGCCTTTCACATTCACAAGGGCTTAATGCTGCAGAGCGTTTCAGCTCCATGATGAGAGCCATACCCGCCCTGGTGCCGGGAGCTCTGCGTCTGTGTTTGTGTGTGTGTGTGTGTGCGTGTGTGTGTGTGTGTGTTTAGACTTGTGTCAGATCCACTTAACGAGCCTCTGCTTTTTAGAAGTGGCCTATTCTATTCAGCCAGAGTGGCTCCCAGATGGAATGTTGCAACACCATGCCCCCCCCCCCCCCCCCCAAAGACTGAGTGAGAGAGTGTGTGTGTGCGTGTGTGTGTGAGTGGAGAGGGGTGGTACTGACAGCTGAGTTCCAGATGTTGCGGTCTCACTGGGGTCTGTTTTTCATCATACCATCTCACTCTTTCCCTCTCTGTCTCTTTCTTTGTCCCTGTCTGTTAACTTCTCTCTCTCTCTCTCTCTCTCTCTCTCTCTCTCTCTGTCTTTAGCTTTATTTCTCTCTCTCTCTCTCTCTATTGTCTTTCATTCCACCCTTCTTTCACACATTAGTATGATGATTCCCCCACAGAGGAGACAGACATGACCATTGGACAGAAATCTCCGTCTCTTCAAATGAAATGCTGATATGACTGTTTGTGGGGGGGGTTTATGGCCTCTGCTTGCTTTGATGTCCCCATTCTCCTGCTGCACTGAGTGCTGTGCTGTTCACTGTGGGTGGCTGTTTATGACAAGCACTGACCACACTAGGCCTGGTGCTGTATTGACTGGTGCTGTGTCTGCGTTATTTTTAATCAGGCACAAATGGAGGCTACCGTGAGGAATCCGTGGACCACAGGCTGACTGAAAGGGAATGGGCCGACGAGTGGAGACATCTTGACCATGTAAGGGTTTTGGATTTTACTCACTAAACACTTTTTTTTTATTCCTGAGCGTAACATTACAGTCGTCCACTTTATCTCGATGACTTAAGTGTGTTTGACAAGGACAGCCGCAAACTGAGAGTGATTTCTAAGATTACTCTACACTCTACCACTTTTCTCTCTTTATTGTTTTGACAACAGTTAATTCTTAATGTGGTGTGTTCCACTATGGGCTTTATCAGGCCTGTCCTGCTGTGAGAGATCTCTCTGAGCACGGCGACCCTTCCTGAACCGTGCGTCCTGTGTCTCTCCCCCCTCCCCCCTGCAGGTCCTCAACTGTATCGTGGACATGGTGGAGAAGACGCGGCGCTCGGTCAACGTGCTGCGGCGGTGCCAGGAGGCCGACCGCGAGGAGCTCAACTACTGGCGGCGGCGGCTCAGCGAGCAGGAGCAGGACCCCCGCAAGGCTGGACCGGGGGCGCCCCCCTTCTCCAAGACCCACAGCCCACACACGGCCGAGGGACTCGGCACAGGTGAGCTTTCACACACACACACACACACACACAGTTTCCACTTGGTGCCACTCCCTTTCGAAGCAAAACACAGGGCCGTCTTATTCTGGGCTGTAGCAGTCATTCTAGCGTCTGTAAGTGGAAGGCTGCTGCCCCCTTTGGCTAATATTGGTAGTGCATGCACTGGTTGGTTGGTTTGAGGGTTTGGTCCTGCTGTGTTTCATTCTGCTCCTAAATAACAGATAATGGATTCAAACTGAGTGATCTTTTACTGTGTTGTAAAGGACTGAAGACTCAGAGGCTTGAAATATGTAATGTGTTCTTTAGTAAAGCAGTCACTAGGTTAGCATGTTTGTCAGAGAGTGTGCAAGTCAGTGAGAGCATGCGTGTTCGTGTATGTGCGTGTGTGTGTATGTGTGCCTGTATGCTCGTGTGTGTGTTTATGTGTGTGTGCGCCCTTGTGTGTGTGTATGCGTGTGTGTACGCTTGGTGTGTGTGTGTGTGTGTGTGTGCGTGCACGCTTGTGTGTGTGTAGCCTGCTGATGCAGCAGGTGTGGTGGCGGTGGGCGCAGCTCTGCTCCAGAAGGCGAGGGTGTTGTCTGAGGGCCCAGTTCTGGCGCCGGGTCCACGCGGCCATCTGTGAGCAGCGCCGCTCCAAAGAGCCAAAGAACTGGCCCAGACTCCTCCACTCGTCCTGCACACACACACACAGCACACTGTGTACTTGTCTCTCGCTCGCTCACTCGCCCTCCTCCTGGCTCTCTCTCTATCTTTCTCTTCTTCTTTTCTCTTCTTTTTCCCTCGTTTTTTTTCCCACTATAGCCCTCCCCCCCCCACACACTCGTTTCTCATGCTGTTCTCTCCTTCTTCCACAGAGACACAGAGAGACTTCTCAAACCACCCAGGATCGGCTTATGTGTCTGATGAGATCTGGAGGAAAGCCGGTAAGGATGACATGAGGATCAAATGCCTTCTGGGATATGTAGTTTTTCTCTCTGCTTTCTCTCTCTCTCCTCTTGGACAGTGTCTGTATCTCCTCCTCTTCCATTTTATGCGTCATTACTCCTGTGTGCAGCTCTCGCCAGCTCTCAGTCTGTATAACAGCTAGTCATGTCAACTTTAGTTGTCTTAATGGGCTATATGCACGGACGGCTGATCTCATTTGTTTCCGGTCGAGTATTGTAACTGCATCTGCTATATTTGCACTCCCAACACTGAGGCTATGGTTTCCCCAATAATAACAACTTTAACACAGGCAAAATAGCGGCAGGTTCACTGACTCCACTGGAAACAAATGAGCTCCTGAACAGCCTTCCATGCATATAGCCTATTTAAGTTAAGATTGATATACCCGTAATTTCCCGACTATTAGCCACGGCTTATACATTGATTTTGCTAAATTTCTTCAGCTATGAGGTTAATACACGGGGACAGTTAATATGGTATCAATATGGTTTTGTTTCTCTTAACTTGCATAAAACACTGTCCCGTGGCTTATACACAATGCGGCTTATATGCGGGAAATTACTGTAGATTTTGCTTATGTAGGAAGCACGCCTTGGAGACATATATGCACACTATGTCTGAGCTGTGCAAACCCATATCTATGCACCAGCCGATGACAACAAAATGTGTTATCAATGCCACATGCTAATTCGTCTGTGTGTGTGTGTGTGTGCTCGCTCCTGTAGAGGAAGCAGTGAACGAGGTGAAGCGTCAGGCCATGGACGAGGTGCAGAAGGCGGTGGCAGAGGCCGAGCACAAGGCCTTCGACATGATCACGGCCGAGAGAGCCAAGATGGAGAAGACTCTGGCCGACGCCAAGAGGAAGGCCACGGAGGACGCCATCCAGGTCATCAACGAGCAGGAGGACTCCAGCGAGGTGAGCAGTGGACACAGCAGGAGTCACACGCACAAATAAACACTCATGCCTAACCGCACACACACGCACACACACACACACACACACACACGCATGCATGCATTCACACATACACATACACACATTCGCACACACAGACACACACAGACAATCACATGTATACACACATGCATTCACACATACACGTCGCACACACATACATTACAGGCATGAATACACACGTTCATTCATGTATAGACACATGCATCCAGCTCTCACCCTCGCTCACATGCAATCTTGCACGCTTGTGGGATTTCACTGCTCCACATGCATGAACTCTGTGCACCCACTAACAGGAGTGTGTGGAATGTACATCCCTATTCCTCCTGGTGTGTGTTGTTGATGATGAGTCCCTGTTGTAACGTGGCCGCTGCGCGTGTGTGTGTGTTCCCTCTCCGCAGTGCTGCTGGAACTGCGGGCGCAAGGCCAGCGAGACGTGCAGCGGGTGCAACGCGGCGCGCTACTGCGGCTCCTTCTGCCAGCACAAGGACTGGGAGCGCCACCACCTCATCTGCAGCCCCACGCTGCAGGCGCAGCCCAAGCCGCTGTCGCTGTCCGCCGCCGCCGCCCTCAGCGCCCGCCTCCTGTCGGCCAAGGGCCCCGACGGCGCCCCGGCGCCCAGCCCCAGCGCAGCAGCAGCAGCAGGAGGACCTGCGGGCATGGACAAGGCCGCCTCCGGCGCCTCCACGCCCTCCACCCCCACCGCCTCCACCCCAGAGGCCAACGGACACTAGAGCGTGACGGGGGTGCGGGTGTGGTTGCGGGTGGCGGATGACGCAGCTGAGGAACTGCAGCAGAGACACACATAGGGAGACAGGAGGAGCGTGGAGGAGCCATGATGCATGTGCTATGTATAGGGACTTAAAGGAGCACGCGCACGTAGCAGAGGGTGGGAAGAGCAGCTGTGAAATCAGGTGGAACATTTTGCTGGCAGTTTAGGTGTGATGACATCGGAGGAAACGGAATGGACTTCAAAACACATCAGTTGGAGAAATGGACAATCCTCCAGAAGAGTTGACAGCGTGTGTGTGTGTGTGTGTGTGTGTGTGTGTGTGTGTGTGCGCGTGCGCGTGCATGTGTGTGTGTGTGCATGCACTTCTTCACCTGATGATGCTGGCCAGCAGAAAGCATGAAAAAAAAGACACTTGATTTTTCATGTCCGAGTTTCCTGGTTGGTGGCACCAGTAACCATGGCGAATTCCCTGTGCTTTTCCCTCCCGTGTTCTCAGCTGTAGACTGAGGAAGAGAACTGATAAGCATTAAATATTGTCTCACCACATCACAAGAAATGCTCTCTCTACCTTTCTATTATTATTGTATAGTATTTGGTGTTGTTCATTGTAATGCACGCACAAATTATCGTCAGGTTGGTGAGCGTGAATTTGTATGTATGTATGTGTGTTGTTCTGCCCGAATGTGAGTTTGTGTGTCGGTACTTATGTGTTTATAGATGAGGGGAGGTTTAGGAGGACTCTGAGGGTTCTTTTCTTCTGTTCAAATGAAATGACATTTACAGTTTAAAGCATTTGTGTAATATCAGAGCAATATAAAAGAACATGTTCAGGAATCATGCGCAATCATGTGTGGCCAAAGTCTCATTGTCTAACGGTTGTATCTTACGCATGGATAGGCTTGACATTAAAACTTACATGGAAAGAGCTTATGTCATTATCATCATGTCATCAGAAAGTGACGGTCACAGGCCAGGATTTGGAAGCACAACTTTAAACCATATCACATAAACAACAGAAAAAATGCTTCATATTTACTCATCGTCATTTGTAACAAATCAACAACCTGTAAAAGCAGCCTCTCGGACCATCCAGTGCTGGTGCTGGTGGGTGGTTTCACAGTGTGGGTGTTGACCTGGGTGCTATTTAATGTCCAGAGAGAGGGGAGGTCCATCATGTTAAAGTCTGTGAGTGTCTGGCAGCCCTGTAAGTTTACGGTGAACGGTGTTTAACCTGTCGGTGTTACAGTAAAGGCTCAGAGCGTCTGAATCTCAGGAGTTACACGTTATTTCCAAGGACATATTCCTTCCTTTGTCATGTTTAGATCAGATAAAGTACAGAACATAGAGCCTTTGTTTCTTAACTTTGTTGTCTTGTTATGTTATGTTATGTTTTGTCTTTCTTATGATACACAGCAGAATTGATTCCATTATTTTTTCATTATAAAAATGTCATATCTGTAAAAAAAAAAGATTATCCTAAAAGAATATCTTTATTTTGTGAGCCACGTTGTTCTTCAACAACACGTTTTGGTGAGACTTCATAAGAAAGGGAATATTGATGAGAAGTAGAGCATAAAATAAAATAAAGGAAATGATGTGAATCGCGTGCCATATTGTCTTTTCACACACTCACATTTAGCTGATGATCAATATGTATAAAGATATCTACACCTTTTTAATGATAAATATGTAGTATACTGTAATATATGCAATTCCAATTTTGCATGAAACATATGTAAAGTGTGCTGCTACTGCTACCACCACTATTATGTTATTAGTAGGAGTAGTTCTCGTACAGGAAATAGTGGTAATAAATTTACTATAAATTGTGTTTTTGAAAGTGATGCTTTTATGAATTACATAGACATAGAAAAACATTCATATTCTTTGAACACTTTTTGATACCAAGTTGACCTGCACATTGGCAATAATGTTAATAATGAAGTGATAGGCCTATTGTTTCTGATATTATAATTCATTGATATTGTTTATGCAGTATAAAATTCAGACAAAAAGCTTAACTTAAAACGTGCTACAGGAGCAGGTGAAGTAAAGTCAGCGTGCGCACACACGCCACAGCCGCACATGTGCACTCATATTGGCTTTGTGCTGCTCTGAACGTCACCTTGCCCCTTCTCATCCCTGCTCTGCACGTAGGAGTTGGAGCCTTTCATCCGAAGGGGCTCTTGCACAAAAGGCTCTTCAAGTCCCATTCATATTGAAACGATCGCCCGGTCTCCAGACTGTTTGGGGTCTCGTAATACAAAATGCAAATTCAGTGACATTCATACATATTTACAACCTTTCGTAGCAGCTGTGGAAACTGCCACCAGGTGTGCCGTTGGTGGCCAACGGTCACATATGCCGTGGAGTGAGAACAGACATGTGACACATCATCCTGCCAGCAGGTGGCAGCATTTCTCTGTCTCATACACAAGATGAGTAGCACAACATAATGGGTACATTTACACACCCAGTGGGGTGAGGAAGATGTAAATTCTCCAGGATCTTCAGCTCTGTAGGCTCACAAGTAAGATAATAACATTTGAAACAAAAATCACAGTGTCAGTTTGACTGCGGGCGTTTTCTCCCATCGCGAGGTCAAGACTCAGTGGACAGCCACAGCGTGGGGCCTTGGGGTTCGGGGGGCTTTCAAGGGCACGGAGGCTTCACACTGCCCCTGTGGCGACTGATTAATCTCCCCTCGTGTTAACTCCGCTCCCGCCACCCCTCCGCGTTTCTCAAGGCTCACCGGGGGCCCGCGTTGCACAAGCACACACAGTGTGTGTCGACTCGGCTCCGAGTTCCTCACAAAGTGACAAGGTAATTTGTCTCATCTCAGTCTGAGTCACACGTCTTGTCAGAGCACAGACACGGAAGGCAATGTTACAGAACTGTGCGTACGGGCGTTCATGCGTGCGCTTACATAAGGTTCTAAAATAGGCAAAAGTACAGAACGAACGTGCTAATAATGCCTGCCTGCCTTGCATGTAATTGATTTGATCATGTTCGGCATCTGCTGTCTTGTGTACCACAACGCTTCTCTTTCTGCCGGCTCTCTCTGCTCCTCCTCTCCTTCTCCTTGGCTGGCTCTCACCCCTGCTAAGGGGAGACATAAAATGGCCGTGACAGTGAAGTAAAGATAATCTGACTACTTACATGGCCTCTGTCACTTCAGATCTGTTTTTCTCAGCAGAGTTTTGGCCATGATTATGGTCAGTTATTAGGCACACCCTTGTTGTGTCTTCACTGCAGACTCAATTTGCAGAGATAAAGCCTGTGTTTTTATAGCATCATCAGCTGTAACAAGATGGATATCACTAGGGAACAAGGACAGTTGAAATAACAAAAAATAAAGACATCAACACTAGAGTGCCACTACATGCTAAAAACTACACTCAAAGCTATACACTGTAAAAATGTCCCAGCTCCGACATCCCCCTTTACCTGGTGTAGGCCAACAGAATGCTCCATATGTAACAGTCGTTTGACTTGCTGCTGACCTCAAACATCAACACCCAGGTTGCCAGTATGGTGGACGGTACCCTGAATATTGCATTGGCTCGGAAACGTCTGTTATCACCCTTCAGATTTTTGGCTCTAAGGGAGCGTCCATGCACCATATGGGCTGATTCATTTGCTACCGAAAGCTCTCTAGCTCCACTAAGTGGCTATTGGACGGCACAGCAAGTCCCTCAGCCAAATAGCCTGCTTCACCTGTGCTTAACCAACCCTGCCCTCAGATGGACAAAGCAAGCAAGGGCTGGAGGAATACATACAACCAACAACACAGTGCATTTATATAGTAGTGCTTTTCAACACACCCAAAGTGGTTCATAGTGAAGGGGGAACCTCACTAACCACCACCAATGTGTAGCACCCACCTACCAACCGAATGACAGTATAACAATGTTTATGACAATGGATATGCAATGGTGTTATGCACTGTGCAACAGTGTAGGTCTGTAGAGAGGCAAGTTCAGTGTGTGTGTGTGTGTGTGTGTGTGTGTGTGTGTGTGTGTGTGTGTGTGGGTGTAATGTTGTCTCATTCTTTACTTAGCGTAATCGCAGTCCTCTGCAGTATTCACCTCACGAGGGCCCATAGGCAGCAGCAGGTGCTCATCACAACTGGATAATGGCCCACTCTCTTTATTTGTTTGTTTGTTTATTACGCCCCATACACATCTTGTCAGCACTTCCCTCCACTGGGGCGCACTGCTGTAATAAGTGGACAGAGCTTTTCCGATGACTCATGCCACTGGAGCCGTTTTGTGGGATATTTCTCAGTATTGGTGCAGTTTAATTTTTCATCCTATTTTTCATCCCCCCCCCTTCTCTTCTCTCTCTCTCTCTCTCTCTCTCTCTCTCTCTCTCTCTCTCTCTCTCTCTCTCTCTCTTGCTCTTGCTCTCTCTCTCTGTGTGTGTGTGTGTGTGTGTGTGTGTGAAAAAAAAAACAAATACACACACACACACACACACACATTCTCATCCTCCCTCCTTAAACCTGCCAAATCCTCTCCGGCATTGCGATTAAACGTGAGTGTTCAAACAAACTCTTATCTCAAGCTCGCCACTCTCTCTGTCCCAATACCTTCTCTGTGTGCCGCACTGTCATTTCTGCAGGGGAAATCCACGGCTTCTTGGCGCCGCAAAAAAGACACAACAGATTAAAAAGGCAAGAGAGAGAGAGAAAGAAGGGGAGAAAGAGAAAATAATGGCCGCTTCGATTCCCTTAGTCACAGTGTCGACTTAGAAAATGAAACGGCGAGAGAAAAATGGTGGTGAAGACAGGCTGAGCGCTTCCGGTGTCAGCTCCGCGGACGGTCATAATACCACCCCGAATGGCTTTCAAATGGGGCTGTCGGGGCACTACAATGCCCTGGGAAAAGCCTATTTACTTTTAATCAACGGAGCCTGTGTCCCTCTGTGCTCTCTGGGGGGAACCAGCCCGGCCCGGCCCCTGTGTGGGCCACCTGACAGAGAGGCCGCCGGAACCGTATCTTCTAATGACAGAAACGGAGGAATCTCTGAATGCCATTTGGACACTAGTTGAGCACTGGGTGGGTTCCAGCTACAGTATGTCTCTGTCTCTCTGTCTCTCTCTCTCTCACACACACACACACACACACACACACACACACACACATACACACACACACACAGAGAGAAAAGAGAATTTTCAGGCCAAATTTTAATAGGCAATGAGCATCACAGAAGGAGTGCTTTAATCTGGCTCCCCTCATTTGCCACTGATAATTAACTGGAGAGGATAAAACAATTGGGGCTGTATTATTTCATGTCTCATTGACAGAAATTGTATGCTAGGTTATGAATTATTTTCATTCTATTCATTTGCCGTGCCATTGTCTCCGTCTTCTCTGACGCCACTTTGTGCCTCTGTTTCTCTCTTCTGCTATTTCTCTCATTCTCTGTTTCACTTCTATCACTCTCTCTTTTCTTTTTAGATTGCCTCTCTTCTATCACTCTTTCTTTTCAGATTGCCTCTCTTCTATCACTCTTTCTTTTTCAGATTGCCTCTCTTTCAGTTGGTTTCACCACCTCCCCATGCTCACTTTCTCTCTTTCTCTTTCTCTCCCTCTCTCTCTCTCTCTCCCTCTCTTTATACCATTTCTCTTTATCTCCCGCTCTCAAAAATAATGCATCTTGCTCACTAACGATGCAAGTCATGTTGGGGAAATGGTTTCCTCTCAGCGGAGGTCCTTTGTCTCTCTGGGTTTTTTCCGTGCTGCCCTGCACTGTGCAAATGGCTCCAAATGGCGTCGTTCTGACCCACCAGCCAATTTGCCTCGGTGGCTTTTTTTAGGCGCTTTTCCTCGTTGAAAAACGAAGCCAGTGAAGCATAACCTTGTGTGACGCATCCAGAACGGCGTAAAGTTGTTATGCTTCATTATTTATTTTGTCCCTGCAAAAAACAACATTCTGTCTGGAGGAGAACAAAAAGCAGGCAGAATTTCTCTCTCTCTCTCTTTATCTCTCTCTCTCTCTTTCTCTCGGTTTCCATGAAAGCAGGCAGAATAAGAAGGCATAAAATGGAAAAATAAAGAGGAATAAAGGATGGAAGAAAGGGAGAGAATTTGACAATGGTTTATGATACACACACACTTAGACCTCTCTCTCTCTCTCTCTCTCTCTCTGGGTTTCTGTACTGAAAACCAACACGGGTACTGACATCCGGAGGAGAAAACAGAAAGAGATGAGAGGAAGAGAGAATGGAAGAGACAGAGAGAGAGTGGAAATGGACAAAGAGGGTTATGATGTCGACCCTCAGCGGAACTAATCCTCCTATCAGCGTGTGTGTGTGTGTGTGTGTGGGCGGAAGGTGCCGGGTCAGCTCAGCTGTAGGGGTCCCCGGCTGACACCGCGCCACCCAGCACAGCACTATCAGGCTCAGAGAGCAAACATATCATACAGGAGCCATACGCAGCTGGACAGCAAACACACCCAGGGTTCAGTCTGGCCAATGCCCCCCCCCCCCCCCACCCTTTTCCACTCAACAGATCCAGATACCATGGACAGCGCAATAGGTTGAGGAACGGGGATCTAAAATGTCATGTGCTAGTCTGTAGTAAAGAGTGCACATAAACATTGCAAACGGTTCTTCCACATGTGCTTAAAGCAATAGTTCGGAATTTTGGACATAGGACCTCATTTCCAACTCAGTCTGGGTGATATAGGTCGGTGAAGACCATTTTCAGTGAATTTCTGCCCTTCCTATGAGTTGCAGCGTTCATCTCGTGCTAATCTGGTGCCAAGATAACGCAAGTCAACGGTAACATCCAGCCTGCCACTGAAAACACTCCACAGAACACGCAAAACAAATACATTTTAACGTCAGACTATCGATGCACATGCATAGTGTTGATAGAACCATGTTAGAAATAAAACGAACCTTGCATTGCATTGCAATAGCCCACTTTGTTCCCTGTATGGCAGTGGCGGATTGATATTGAGAAACTAGTCCCTCAAAATGTAATAAATCATTGAGTTGCAAGGTTAGTTTTATTTCTAAAATTATTCTATCAACACGGACATGTATATCGATAGTCCGACGATTTAATTGACTTGTCTCGGGTGTGCGGTGGAGTGAGTAAGACTGTTGTTGATGTCAGACTGATGTTACCGTAGAAATATGTTAGCTCAAAACCAGCGTTAGCAAAGGGGGACGCTGCAACTGAAGGAAGGGGCTAAACGCGATAAAAACGGTCTCCACCGACCTATATCACCTCGGTAAAGTTGGAAATTAGGTCCTATGTCCAAAATTCCGAACTACAGGTATTCCTTTAAGGGCAGCCATGTTGTACTGACTAGGGCACTAGGTTTCCAAGCTGAAGCCGGAAAGTTGTGGTTTTCATCACTGGGCGCCGTCATTGTGCCAAAGCAAAGTGCAAGGCACTCAAGGCAGAATATCCTCAGTGGCACTGGCCCTATAGGTCTTACAGAGTCTATGTTACAGTATGTCAGGAAACACACTGGAATTGGGTACTATATACAATGCACGTATATGATATGTACAGACTTTTCCTATAAGGGCTGATTTTCTCCTCTCTCTATTCTTTCAGCCTTGCGCTTCAGGACGCCTCATATTCATACAGTTGGGTTGTCCCATGAGAACAGACTCCCGAGGGGCAGACCTGCGCATGGTACGTCGCCCTACAGTCACCTGTGGCCGTCTCCAGAGGCCTGGCTACTGTCTGCGCCTAATCAGCTGTGCCAGATCAGCGCGTTAACAAAGCTGGCAGGCGTGGCGCGACGTGGCGCGGTCGACACACGCGCGCCCTGTCAACACCTGGCACTCCTCCATGCCACCTCCTCTTTGTGTCGGTTCTGTTCCAGCGCACCGCCGCCTCATCGCTCGACAGGTGCGCGACGGATGGGCGGATCTTGCCACCGTCGACGTGCTCAAATGAGTGAATGGTTGAGATGAATATCCGTCAAAAAGCTAAAAGCACAGGTTCTTTCAGAGAGCCTCAAGAGGGGCACTTTTAATTCATGCGCCAATGCTTTTATCCACTGCCACCCACGTACTGTAACAAAGGCCAGCTAATGCATGTCTCCTGTCCTGTCAAGCACCTTCCCTGTAACCTATTGAACACATTCATCAGTGCTCCAAAAGCGTCCTGCTGTTAGAATAACCCAGAACATCACTGAGAGCAGATCATCAGACCCATGGGCTCCTGTGGTGTGTCATTGACGTTAGCATATGCTAGGCACAGCGTTGCATATTTTAGTCCCTTATGTTAAGGATAGATCTGGTGTTCTCTTCCTTGGCACAAAAGATATGTGAATTTTCAGTGCATACTGTAGGTCACATGTGTGTGTGTGTGTGTGTGTGTGTGTGTGTGTGTGCAGTGCATTGCACAGGATCAAAGCGGGCAGTGAAACCAAGGGTCTAACTGATGTAGCCACCACGTGTTTCTATTCACACCCAAACACACACACACAGTCAATTAAACATGCACGCACATAGAGATTTACTGCCTTAAGTGTGCATACAATAAGTGGGAAGTCGTGACTGCACAGTGGTCGTACAGAAAATGGCTTTCATATCTGTTTAATGATGCACATACCCAAGCAGCTTTACTGAATGCATCCTAGTAAGTGTCTGAACCCGGGTGGATCACACATATCAATAGTGAGATCTCTAATGCAAAGGGGGAAAGGGGGAAATCTATCCTGATTATCATCTATTTGAAGTCATAATGAACAAAAATCTACCAGCTGCCTGAGCTCGGATGGTTCTAGAAGTTTTTCTCTCCAGAATTAACTGAGAATACATTCACTGAATCTGACATAAGCTTCCCTTTTTCTTGCCAGCGTCTAGGGTTCCGGAGAGCTACTTATGCAAGTGTTGAAAATGATTTCCATTTGTGGTGCAAAGGCAAGGCCATAACAATATACACAAAGACTACAAAGACGCTTTTCCTTTGAACTATTTTAGGTTCATTTTTATTTTATTTTTTTCCTTCTCCAAAAAGGCGGAGAATATTTCTACATTTTGAGGCAATGAGAGAGGATTGAGAGCCAAGCTGTCATTGCCAAGATTAAAGAGACGCTAATTAAACTTTAATCACCCCGAAAATCGACAACACGCCAACACTGTACGCAAACAAACCTCTCCCCTTTATTTCTATCCATACATGAGTAGGTACAATGGATGCCATGAACCACAAAAATACATAGATTTTTTTTTGTCATCAAATCCAAAAACACAGTGACTGTCATGTTCACAAGAAAATCAACAGCAACAGGCAGGATGGCTATCCAAGGTAAGCAATAAGATCCAAATCATACCGGAATGACAAAAACAATGGGTGAGGCTGTCAAGGTCCTAAGTTGGACACCAAATGTATGCTCCTTGCTAAGGCCTAGTCTATCCACAACATCACATTTCTTTGTTTTATGTCAAGGAACAATCTCCTGAAGCATGATGGAAAAAAAGCTAAGTTGGCATGCATTTCAAAAGATACAGCTATCCTCGATTTTTTTCTTAAACCTCTGGCTATCTTGAGAAGTAAATATAAACCGCACATGTTGGTTATGAGCTCACACTATGTCTTTAATGTGTATTTTTAATGCTTGTGTATATGATGTTTCACTTTCCCTGGTCTTAGTTCACAGTATGTTTTCTAATCAGAGAGTATAGTCTGGGTTTTGAAGCCACAGAAAAGCTTCAAAGCCTTTTTTTGCCACTGGCATATGCAAGAAACTGAAGGACTGATTTTCTATACATGCACTAGAGGAAAGACGAATTACATGCCTGTTCATAGCACATTTCCTTCCCATGCAGAGGGGAAAACTAGCAAATATTAAAATGACACATGTGATGCAGTCAGGAAATAAAGAGTCTAGGGAATGTGTGTGCCATGGAATTACAGCCCATTAGCTGCTAACAAACACGCGGTGGATTCTTTGACAGGTTCTCATTGTGGGCGCTTGTTTTTTTCCGCATCGAGGGGAGGTGGGGGGGGGGGGGGTAGCTGTGGATGCTGTGGACTTGTTAGTCGTTGCTGTTAGTGGTTACCCATAATCCACCAGGAGGCTGGAGAAAAGAAGACAGAAAGGAGGGGTGGAGAGAGAGAGAGAGAGAGAGCAAGTGTGAGATAAAGGAAGAGAGGTAGAGATCGATGATGAGATAGAGTTAGAATGGAAGAAAGAGTGAAAAAGAGAGAGAGAATGGAGGAAGAGAGATAACGAGAGGGAAAGAGAGAGAGGAAATGGAGAAAGAGAGAGAAAGAGAGGGAAAGAGAGTGCAAGAGAGTGAACATGAAACAGGAGAAATCTTTAATTGCCCCAGTGGGCAGTACTGGATGTTTTTTTCCACCTCATGTTGCAGAGCTGATTTAAGCTGTCGTGGCTGGACACACGAGGCAGTGGCCACCCAGGGGCTAAACAACTCCTCTGCATATTAAAGCAGGAGGCGTAGAAGGCCCAAGCATTTAATAAACAAACAAATTAAAATGTGCCGACTCAATTCTGAACAACAACTACACCTACTGCAATATGCTAATAGACTTAAAGGCATACACAACGGACCCATACACACACACACACACACACACACACACACACACACACACACACACACACACAAACTACCTACCTGGCATCAACATGGTAGAGACAGCCTCTGGGTCTTCCAGCATGTCTATGATGCAGCGCTGGAATGTCTTGCTGGGCTCAGATTGTAAGTAACTGTATGGAGATATCACAAACACAGAGTTAATGGTTCAACACGTCTTCAACACCACATCAACCTCAACACATTCTAATGCATTTACTCGAGTTGAAATGCAGTGTTAACATGAATATGATTAAAACTTTTTTCCAATCAACTTTTTTTTCATGGCCCCCAGTGTACATGAATATGTATAACAAAAATCACTTGATCTTCACTTGAAAATCACAGTGGCTTGCACTGGTGTTACGGATAGGTGGCAAGAGAGAGAGAGAGAGATGAGTGGAGAGAAAAGGAAAGAGAGGAAGAAAGAGAGAAGCTGTGAGCACACAAGGGATCGAGAAATCAGATCAACCATCTGCTCAATAGACTTTTCCACTTCGTGCCTGGGTGGAGCAGACCCTCTGATGATGCTCACACACACACACACACACACACACACACACACACACACACACACACACACACACACACACACACACACACACACACACACACAAACATACAAACACACTTTGCACAGACAAGCAACTTTTCACAGGCATGGACAGAGTGATATTAAAGCCATATAAAAACGTTCTCATTAAATACAATCAAATAATCTACAACCACATATCTAGTTACACACACACAGAGACACACACACACACACACACACACACACACACACAAACACACACACACACAAGCACACATCATATCTACCTCATCCAGGAGATACGATCCTGCCAGAACTCATACATTATGTAGCAGGATTTCTCCGGGAGCTTCTGGATTGACACACTAGGGGGAGAAGAGAGAGGGATGACAGAGAGAGATGGAGACGGATGAGTAACGGACACACTCCTCATCAGCCTTAGCAGTACATGAAGAGGACTCATATTAAAAAGCGGCCATCCAAGGCAAAAGTCAAACGCTGAATGTGTCCTCAGGGAGACTATGCTTATAGGCACTTGTCTTCTGATATGGGAGTCGAGGAGGGTACAAACAAGGATGACCTATACTGCTGTTTGGGGATCAGCGGATGTTAGCATCTGAAATGTTGCCTGTGTTTGCCTGATTTGTGTCTGACATGGGGGGTGAGCGTGTGGTGTTTTGTGTTCTGTCATACTCATCACTGCAGGGGGCCTCATGGCAGAGTTAAATGTCCATCAGAGGCACATATGAGTGTGGGTCATAAGAAACTGCACAAATCACTAATCCGTATAGTAGTGTTGCTTTCGTCAACGAAAATTATGACTAAATATCGTCGTCAACGAACTTTTTTCACGTGACTATAACGAGACGAGACGCAACGCAAATGCTGGCCATGTGACGATGACTATAATTAAATTTATAAGGCAATATCGTTGACGAATAAAAACGAGACTAAATGTGGTTTACAAAATAAAACCATGCTAACATCTCTCTTCATTTTCGAAGACCAGAAGGACAGGAATGTTATAACATTTAGCTTACCAGTGCCACTTATTTATATTAGACACACCAACACTCATACACCAATACATACAGACAATATAATACAGTACATCCACACCTTTTACACACACTTTTACACACACACACACACACACACACACACACCCACACACTCACACACTCACACACTCACACACTCACACATCCATCTTATAAATAAGTGGCACTGGTAAGCTACATGTATGAACATGAATTATGTTGATTTAAAAAACTGTACTGGTGTGCAAAAGAAAATCCCAAATAAATATAATTATAAAAAAAAAAAAAAAAAAAAAGGAATGTTATAACATTATTTTGTGTCGTTTAGTCGTGTTATTATTTTGCAGTATTTCTGTTTCCTGCGTCTCACTTCAGGGGCGCATCAGGTTGCATGGTCTGATTATCATATCAGAGGACCAGCGTTTCTCGCGTGGGCCTGTTGGTCATATCCGGTGCTTCTGTCACTCATCTGATCATATTTGATCATGTAGCAAAGGAGCGGTAGATGTATAGCCTATCGTTATCGCTAATAGAAGCTAAGAAATATAGGCTACGTTCAGTCCGTTAGATTGGCAACTCTCTCAGTTCAACTTTGCACTAGGCTACTTATCTCACCTCCGCATGTCGATCTAATTCAGATGAAAATGTTAACAGGCAACTGCAGATTTGATTAGTGTGTAGCCTAAGCTTCTGTCCAGCTGATGCTGGCGCTGTCATATAGCCTACAATAATAACATTATTCCACCGATCAGCAACGAAGTTCTAATCATAGACACATTTTTAATGGAACCTTGGCTTAGTAGGCTATCTAATGTTGTGTGAGAAAACTATTGAAAACAATTCCTTACCAACCACACAAGTGCGCGTGTGTCGTTTATTTAAACGGTAGAAGAACTGACTCAAAGACGGTGCTGTTCATCAACAAAATCAGCATGGAGTTAAAACGTAATTTAAAGTCCGACGCATTTAAAGGGGCAGCGACCACTCAAGGCATAGGCCTGTAGCCTACCAAAACTGAGTGATGAACGTGAAATGCGTTTTATAGGCTACAAAACACTGCATTAAGATGACAACTGTGTGTAACCACGCTTAGGCTACCTAGTTAATGGTGAAATAGCATCCACATTTACAGCATTCAATAACCTAAGGACAACTTGATCTTAAGTTAAATTGTTCTCAGAAAAGGAACAGCAGGTCTACAGAATATTCCAAATAGTCCTTTCATGGTGACAGGGGGAGTATGTGTAACATACCTGATTCCACTGTCAATGTTCAGTGACTATGTAACCTGTAATATTTGTAATTTTTTAATCCATGAAAATTAACCAAAATGTATCATTTCCTATTAAAGGGATAGTTCAGAATTTTGGACATAGGACCTCATTTCCAGGTTAGCCAGTGTGATATTTATCAGTGGAGACCATTATCTGCACATTTCATCCAGTCCTATAGTTTCAGAGTTCGCTGGTGCTATAGTGCCTGCCACTAAAAACAGTCTTACCCAGTCTATGGAGGAACAACCCCTTAAAATAGAATTGCATTAATAAAAAGATGCTAAAATCCAATTTTCATTGACTAAAACAAGACTAAAAGTCATTAGTTTTCGTCAACTAAAACTAGACGAAAATAAGACTAAAATGCTCATACATTTAGTCGACTAAAACTTGACTAGACTAAAAGAGTATGAACGTGACTAAAACTGATAAAAACTAAAATGACAGCTTGACACAAAGACTAGACTAAAACTAAAACCAAAACAGGCCGCCAAAAACAACACTACCGTATAGCCACAATCACAGCAAATGTTTGCTCTTTCGAGAAGTGGTAGCTTTTTGGAGTCTTTCTACAGGAAAGACTGGAAGTCACACATTTTGTTCATAGCTTGTTAACCAGTCACAGCTCAGGAGAAGCACTCCTAGCAAGTGTAGCCACCACATCATCCATTCATTAATTTCCTAGCCAATTGCAGTTGTTTCACAGTCACATTGCCTATGCCTCCCAGTCATTTAATCAGCCTAACCAATGGGAAATGAATGCGCTTCTTAAACTTCCGTGTCTAACTCCCCTCCTTGCTACTTTCAGTAAGCCGATTTCGACGTCTCCAACACCAACCCACTGCCACCAGCTGGTCCCTGTCTCAAGCTATGCGGGGGGTATGCTCCTCGCCCCTGCCCTGGTCTATCGGCAGGATCCGCACGGCTCACCAGTCTACGGACGGGGGCCTACGCCAAAGACTGGTTAAATACTCAGCTGTGATGTATCTCATGCAGCCTGTTATGTATCTCATGCAGCCTATCGTGCTTCTAATAACCTATTCAGGATTAAATCCCCTTCCACTATTTTGTTTCTCGAGTCTTTCTGGTAAAACTCACATTTTTGTTGGGGTTTTTGCTAATTATAGAAAGTGTGTGCTTGTTTTGTGTGATATCAACACGAGTGTTCCTTTTTGGTTCTTTTTTTTATACCGCTATACCACTCTGGCTGCTTCTTATGAGTGGTAAATTGACATAGAAGGAATCAGATGGCAACGCATGTTGCAGGTGTAAGAAAGCTACAGAGTGCGATTCTCTCCTTCTTCCTGATCACACCTCATTCACACACATGTGCCTGACTGTGCGTCCATTCATCCACACATCCGCCCCTTCCTTCCTTCCCTCCGCGCGCTCGTCGAGAGAAAAGGCGAGAGTAAACACTCACTGCAGGTTGTCGTTCTGGTCGGTTGTGGAGTCGGCGTAGCTTTTCAGCGCCTTCTGGAACTCCTCTAAATCTCCCTCTGCCACCGTCATCTGTCTCTGCACCAGCAGAATGTTCTGTTGCCATAGGGAGACGGCGAGATGGAGAGACCGGCAGATGGACAGGGAGGGAGAGAGAGAACGAGAGAGAGAGGGAGAGTGAGAGAGAGACTTGAAGGAGGCAAACAACAAGAAGCGGCGGTGGCTGGTGTAGTGTGGAAAATGAAAAGCCGTGTGGATATCACATTGCATGCCATCTCATTCCATCCAACATCTACAAACTTGTCAAATAGACAGATTAAAATGCCAAAAGAGAACACTGGAACAACAGAGGAGCTTCAGAGCATAAACAAATATTTGCAATGTATTGGCACCCTGGTAAACTTGAGCAAAAAGAGATATAAAAAATAATAATTTCTTGGCCAATGGCCATTTATC